>NW_028318764.1:300000-563154 GCF_062004578.1 Staurois parvus | reverse complement strand
AAGAAGAAGAAGAATGAAAAGAAAAAGAAGAAGAATGAAAGAAGAATGAAAAGAAGAAGAAGAAGAATGAAAAGAAGAATGAGAAGAATGAAAAGAAGAAGAAGAAGAATGAAAAGAAGAAGAAGAAGAATGAAAAGAAGAATGAAAAGAAGAAGAAGAATGAAAAGAAGAAGAAGAAAGAATGAAAAGAAGAATGAAAAGAAGAAGAAGAATGAAAAGAAGAATGAAAAGAAGAATGAAAAGATTCTTCTTATTTTCATTCTTCTTTTCATTCTTTCTTCTTCTTTTCATTCTTCTTCTTTTCATTCTTCTTTTCATTCTTCTCATTCTTCTTTTCATTCTTCTCATTCTTCTTCTCATTCTTCTTTTCATTCTTCTTCTCATTCTTCTTTTCATTTCTTCTTTTCATTCTTCTCATTCTTCTTTTCATTCTTCTTCTCGTTCTTCTTTTCATTCTTCTTCTTCTTTTCATTCTTCTTTTCATTCTTCTTCTCATTCTTCTTTTCATGAAGAAGAAAAGAAGAATGAGAAGAATGAAAAGAAGAATGAAAAGAAGAAGAATGAAAAGAAGAATGAGAAGAAGAATGAAAAGAAGAATGAAAAGAAGAATGAGAAGAATGAAAAGAAGATGAGAAGAATGAAAAGAAGAATGAAAAGTAGAAGAAGAAAGAAAAGCAGAAGAAGAATGAAAAGAAGAATGAAAAGAAGAAGAAGAAGAATGAAAAGAAGAAGAAGAAGAATGAAAAGAAGAATGAAAAGAAGAAGAAGAATGAAAAGAAGAAGAAGAAGAATGAAAAGAAGAATGAAAAGAAGAAGAAGAATGAAAAGAAGAAGAAGAAGAAGAATGAAAAGAAGAATGAAAAAGAAGAATGAGAAGAATGAAAAGATTCTTCTTCTTCTTTTCATTCTTCTTTTCATTCTTCTTCTTCTTTTCATCTTCTTTTCATTCTTCTCATTCTTTTCATTCTTCTTTTCATTCTTCTTCTCATTCTTCTTTTCATTCATCTTCTTCTTTTCATTCTTCTTTTCATTCTTCTTCTCATTCTTCTTTTCATGAAGAAGAAAAGAAGAATGAGAAGAATGAAAAGAAGAATGAAAAGAAGAATGAAAAGAAGAAGAAATGAAAAGAAGAATGAGAAGAAGAATGAGAAGAAGAATGAAAAGAAGAATGAGAAGAATGAAAAGAAGAATGAGAAGAATGAAAAGAAGAATGAAAAGAAGGAGAAGAAGAATGAAAAGAAGAAGAATGAAAAAGAAGAAGAAGAAGAATGAAAAGAAGAATGAAAAGAAGAAGAAGAATGAAAAGAAGAAGAAGAAGAATGAAAAGAAGATGAGAAGAATGAAAAGAAGAAGAAGAATGAAAAGAAGAAGAAGAAGAAGAATGAAAAGAAGAATGAAAAGAAGAAGAAGAATGAAAAGAAGAAGAAGAATGAAAAGAAGAATGAAAAGAAGAATGAGAAGAATGAAAAGATTCTTCTTCTTCTTCTTTTCATTCTTCTTTTCATTCTTCTTCTTCTTTTCATTCTTCTTCTTCTTTTCATTCTTCTTTTCATTCTTCTCATTCTTCTTTTCATTCTTCTCATTCTTCTTCTCATTCTTCATTTCATTCTTCTTCTCATTCTTCTTTTCATTCTTCTTCTTCTTTTCATTCTTCTTTTCATTCTTCTCATTCTTCTTTTCTTCTTCATGAAAAGAAGAATGAGAAGAAGAATGAAAAGAAGAATGAAAAGAAGAATGAGAAGAATGAAAAGAAGAATGAAAAGAAGAAGAAGAATGAAAAGAAGAATGAGAAGAAGAATGAGAAGAATGAAAAGAAGAATGAGAAGAATGAAAAGAAGAATGAAAAGAAGAAGAATGAAAAGAAGAATGAGAAGAAGAATGAGAAGAAGAATGGGAAGAATGAAAGAAAGAAGGAGAAGAATGAAAAGAAGAATGAAAAGAAGGAGAAGAAGAATGAAAAGAAGAAGAATGAAAAGAAGAAGAAGAATGAAAAGAAGAATGAAAAGAAGAAGAAGAATGAAAAGAAGAAGAAGAAGAATGAAAAGAAGAATGAGAAGAATGAAAAGAAGAAGAAGAATGAAAAGAAGAAGAAGAAGAATGAAAAGAAGAATGAAAAGAAGAAGAAGAATGAAAAGAAGAAGAAGAATGAAAAGAAGAATGAAAAGAAGAATGAGAAGAATGAAAAGATTCTTCTTCTTCTTTTCATTCTTCTTTTCATTCTTCTTCTTCTTTTCATTCTTCTTCTTCTTTTCATTCTTCTTTTCATTCTTCTCATTCTTCTTTTCATTCTTCTCATTCTTCTTCTCATTCTTCTTTTCATTCTTCTTCTCATTCTTCTTTTCATTCTTCTTCTTCTTTTCATTCTTCTTTTCATTCTTCTCATTCTTCTTTTCTTCTTCATGAAAAGAAGAATGAGAAGAAGAATGAAAAGAAGAATGAAAAGAAGAATGAGAAGAATGAAAAGAAGAATGAAAAGAAGAAGAAGAATGAAAAAAAGAATGAGAAGAAGAATGAGAAGAATGAAAAGAAGAATGAGAAGAATGAAAAGAAGAATGAAAAGAAGAAGAATGAAAAGAAGAATGAGAAGAATGAAAAGATTCTTCTTCTTATTTTCATTCTTCTTTTCATTCTTCTTCTTCTTTTCATTCTTTTTCTTCTTCTTTTCATTCTTCTCATTCTTCTTTTCATTCTTCTTCTCATTCTTCTTTTCATTCTTCTTTTCATTCTTCTTCTCATTCTTCTTTTCATTCTTCTTCTTCTTTTCATTCTTCTTTTCATTCTTCTCATTCTTCTTTTCATTCTTCTTTTCATTCTTCTCATTCTTCTTTTCATTCTTCTTTTCATGAAGAAGAAAAGAAGAATGAGAAGAATGAAAAGAAGAATGAAAAGAAGAAGAAGAAGAATGAAAAGAAGAATGAGAAGAAGAATGAAAAGAAGAATGAGAAGAAGGAAAAGAAGAATGAGAAGAAGGAAAAGAAGAATGAAAAGAAGAAGAAGAATGAAAAGAAGAATGAAAAGAAGAAGAATGAAAAGAAGAAGAAGAATAATGAAAAGAAGAATGAAAAGAAGAAGAAGAATGAAAAGAAGAAGAAGAAGAATGAAAAGAAAAAGAAGAAGAATGAAAAGAAGAAGAAGAAGAATGAAAATAAGAATGAGAAGAATGAAAAGAAGAAGAAGAAGAATGAAAAGAAGAAGAAGAAGAATGAAAAGAAGAATGAAAAGAAGAAGAAGAATGAAAAGAAGAAGAAGAAGAATGAAAAGAAGAATGAAAAGAAGAAGAAGAATGAAAAGAAGAATGAAAAGAAGAATGAAAAGATTCTTCTTCTTTTCATTCTTCTTTTCATTCTTCTTCTTCTTTTCATTCTTCTTCTTTTCATTCTTCTTTTCATTCTTCTCATTCTTCTTTTCATTCTTCTCATTCTTCTTCTCATTCTTCTTTTCATTCTTCTTCTCATTCTTCTTTTCATTCTTCTTTTCATTCTTCTCATTCTTCTTTTCATTCTTCTTCTCGTTCTTCTTTTCATTCTTCTTCTTCTTTTCATTCTTCTTTTCATTCTTCTTCTCATTCTTCTTTTCATGAAGAAGAAAAGAAGAATGAGAAGAATGAAAAGAAGAATGAAAAGAAGAAGAAGAAGAATGAAAAGAAGAATGAGAAGAAGAATGAAAAGAAGAATGAAAAGAAGAATGAGAAGAATGAAAAGAAGAATGAAAAGTAGAAGAAGAAAGAAAAGAAGAAGAAGAATGAAAAGAAGAATGAAAAGAAGAAGAAGAATGAAAAGAAGAAGAAGAAGAAGAATGAAAAGAAGAATGAAAAGAAGAAGAAGAATGAAAAGAAGAAGAAGAAGAATGAAAAGAAGAAGAAGAATGAAAAGAAGAAGAAGAAGAATGAAAAGAAGAATGAAAAGAAGAATGAGAAGAATGAAAAGATTCTTCTTCTTCTTTTCATTCTTCTTTTCATTCTTCTTCTTCTTTTCATTCTTCTTTTCATTCTTCTCATTCTTTTCATTCTTCTTTTCATTCTTCTTCTCATTCTTCTTTTCATTCATCTTCTTCTTTTCATTCTTCTTTTCATTCTTCTTCTCATTCTTCTTTTCATGAAGAAGAAAAGAAGAATGAGAAGAATGAAAAGAAGAATGAAAAGAAGAAGAATGAAAAGAAGAATGAGAAGAAGAATGAGAAGAAGAATGAAAAGAAGAATGAGAAGAATGAAAAGAAGAATGAAAAGAAGGAGAAGAAGAATGAAAAGAAGAAGAATGAAAAGAAGAAGAAGAAGAATGAAAAGAAGAATGAAAAGAAGAAGAAGAATGAAAAGAAGAAGAAGAAGAATGAAAAGAAGAATGAGAAGAATGAAAAGAAGAAGAAGAATGAAAAGAAGAAGACGAAGAATGAAAAGAAGAATGAAAAGAAGAAGAAGAATGAAAAGAAGAATAAGAATGAAAAGAAGAATGAAAAGAAGAATGAGAAGAATGAAAAGATTCTTCTTCTTCTTCTTTTCATTCTTCTTCTTCTTTTCATTCTTCTTCTTCTTCTTTTCATTCTTATTTTCATTCTTCTCATTCTTCTTTTCATTCTTCTCATTCTTCTTCTCATTCTTCTTTTCATTCTTCTTCTCATTCTTCTTTTCATTCTTCTTCTTCTTTTCATTCTTCTTTTCATTCTTCTCATTCTTCTTTTCTTCTTCATGAAAAGAAGAATGAGAAGAAGAATGAAAAGAAGAATGAAAAGAAGAATGAGAAGAATGAAAAGAAGAATGAAAAGAAGAAGAAGAATGAAAAGAAGAATGAGAAGAAGAATGAGAAGAATGAAAAGAAGAATGAGAAGAATGAAAAGAAGAATGAAAAGAAGAAGAATGAAAAGAAGAATGAGAAGAATGAAAAGATTCTTCTTCTTATTTTCATTCTTCTTTTCATTCTTCTTCTTCTTTTCATTCTTCTTCTTCTTCTTTTCATTCTTCTCATTCTTCTTTTCATTCTTCTTCTCATTCTTCTTTTTCATTCTTCTTCTTTTCATTCTTCTTTTCATTCTTCTTCTTCTTTTCATTCTTCTTTTCATTCTTCTTCTCATTCTTCTTTTCATTCTTCTTCTTCTTTTCATTCTTCTCATTCTTCTTTTCATTCTTCTTTTCATTCTTCTCATTCTTCTTTTCATTCTTCTTTTCATGAAGAAGAAAAGAAGAATGAGAAGAATGAAAAGAAGAATGAAAAGAAGAAGAAGAGGAATGAAAAGAAGAATGAGAAGAAGAATGAAAAGAAGAATGAGAAGAATGAAAAGAAGAATGAGAAGAAGGAAAAGAAGAATGAAAAGAAGAAGAAGAAGAATGAAAAGAAGAAGAAGAATGAAAAGAAGAATGAAAAGAAGAAGAATGAAAAGAAGAAGAATAATGAAAAGAAGAATGAAAAGAAGAAGAAGAATGAAAAGAAGAAGAAGAAGAATGAAAAGAAGAATGAAAAGAAGAAGAAGAATGAAAAGAAGAAGAAGAAGAATGAAAAGAAGAATGAAAAGAAGAATGAGAAGAATGAAAGATTCTTCTTCTTCTTTTCATTCTTCTTTTCATTCTTCTTCTTCTTTTCATTCTTCTTTTCATTCTTCTCATTCTTCTTTTCATTCTTCTTTTCATTCTTCTTCTCATTCTTCTTTTCATTCTTCTTCTTCTTTTCATTCTTCTTTTCATTCTTCTTCTCATTCTTCTTTTCATGAAGAAGAAAAGAAGAATGAGAAGAATGAAAAGAAGAATGAAAAGAAGAAGAATGAAAAGAAGAATGAGAAGAAGAATGAGAAGAAGAATGAGAAGAAGAATGAAAAGAAGAATGAGAAGAATGAAAAGAAGAATGAGAAGAATGAAAAGAAGAATGATAAGAAGGAGAAGAAGAATGAAAAGAAGAAGAAGAATGAAAAGAAGAAGAAGAAGAATGAAAAGAAGAATGAAAAGAAGAAGAAGAATGAAAAGAAGAAGAATGAAAAGAAGAATGAGAAGAATGAAAAGAAGGAGAAGAATGAAAAGAAGAAGAAGAAGAATGAAAAGAAGAATGAAAAGAAGAAGAAGTATGAAAAGAAGAAGAAGAATGAAAAGAAGAATGAAAAGAAGAATGAGAAGAATGAAAAGATTCTTCTTCTTCTTCTTTTCATTCTTCTTTTCATTCTTCTTCTTCTTTTCATTCTTCTTCTTCTTCTTTTCATTCTTCTTTTCATTTTTCTCATTCTTCTTTTCATTCTTCTCATTCTTCTTCTCATTCTTCTTTTCATTCTTCTTCTCATTCTTCTTTTCATTCTTCTTTTCATTCTTCTCATTCTTCTTTTCTTCTTCATGAAAAGAAGAATGAGAAGAAGAATGAAAAGAAGAATGAAAAGAAGAATGAAAAGAAGAATGAAAAGAAGAAGAAGAATGAAAAGAAGAATGAGAAGAAGAATGAGAAGAATGAAAAGAAGAATGAGAAGAATGAAAAGAAGAATGAAAAGAAGAAGTATTCCAGTACAGCAAAAAGTGTATCTGCAGAGAGCTCCGCTATTTCTGACAGTTCTCTGACAGTTCCTTCACATTTACAGCGGTTGAAACATTGTATCTGTTTCCGAATAAAAACATCTGTATCCTAAATGGAAACAAATAGATACAATGTTTCAACCGCTGTACATGTGAAGGTACTGTCAGAGAACTGTCAGAAATAGCGGAGCTCTCTGCAGGGACACTTTTGCCGGCTGATCGGGAAAAATCCGATTCGCGCACCCGAAGTATGCTAATATTCGGATTCGCCGCGAATCGAATTTTTCCTGAAATTCGAAACGAATTCCACTTCGCCTGGTTCGATTCGCTCATCTCTAGTTATTTACATCAATTTAGGTAAATGAGAAAAATATCATTTGCATAATAATTTGGAACACGGTGTACATACACCCTAGACCTTTCCCCCGCACAATTCTTACTCCTCTACTCCTCACTTCCTTTTAGGACCTACCATAAATCACTTGCCTTGCACATGATAAACGTGGCAAAACAGTGTATTCCGGTCAACTGGCGCTCAGAACATGTTCCCACTATCCGAGAATGGTTTAATAGGATCACCAAAATTGAGGAAATGGAGAAACTGATTTCTGTAGCAAAGGAACATCCCGAGAGATTCAGGAAGTCATGGGCTTGTTGGAGTCATTTCAAAACCACCACTACTTATCACCTATTAATGCATGAAAAATCCACACCCCCTGACTGAAGGATTAAGCACTGGGCTGTAATAAGGAACAAATAAGTAAACAACCTCCTTCACTATGATCCCACTAAAAAGTCACACTTTATCCCTAGAAAGTTTACTAATAATAAAACCTTTTTGTGATATACCCTAAAATCATAATAATATATCAAATATAAAATAAATTAAATTAAACCATAAAGTGTCCAATTCCTATAAAGTCTCCAATGTGTCCAAAAAGTCCAAAATTCCAAACTTTCATCCAGTAGGAAGGATTGGCTCCTATTTAATCAGGCGAAAACCTCAAAAATAAAAAAATATATACTCTAGTGCATTACCTTTTATACAAATAAATTTGTGCAAATCACAAGCCACTCCAAAATGTGCCAAAAAAAAAAAAATTCTTTCTATATGCACATATAACACAAACTGTGAACACTCTGTGATCACTGCAACACTGTGTACACTCCATGGACCAACACCCAATAGTGCTAAATACTATTACACTCTGTGAGTATTCATACGCTTATCAATACTATGGAACCAAAATCTTCCATTCTCTCTTCAAGGATAATTCTTCCAAGGTCCTCACAAAGACAAGAAGAGTCTTAAGACGGATCTCAAAGCATAGGGAAAATTTAATAGTAACTTACATTAAAATACAGAACTTCCAGCTCTGACCATGGCTCTTGTACAGGCTTAGCAAACAATGGAAAAAAACATGTGTAGATAACCAACAAAATGGCCACGGCGGCACTTCCGGTTCGCGTACGTGCGTCATGACGTCACTTCCTCTAACGCGTTTCGTCACTTCCGGACGAAGTTAGGGGAAGTGACGTCAAGACGCACCTACACATTTTACACGTCCTCATTAATCATATATTCCTAATGGAATAGAGCATCTACTCGCACACAGGTGTGACTATTTTTAAGTAACCTACACTTTCCAGATACGGACACACATGGCGTACACGCCTTCTGATGTTATTCTTGCCCTACACCCCACGGTCCCTTTCCTTGAGAACTCCCTACTCATTGGATCATTGTTCATTATACTTTTTTTATCTTACCTAATATACTTATTATATCTGCTGGTATGTAATATTCATTTGATATATTGTGCTATTTTGCCTCGAGATGTATCACACTTTAAACCTACAACATATGACCCGTCTGCGATACGGGAGAATATGTGCTATGTCTATGCGCGGACTGTGAACCGTATCTGTAAATGACTTGATATGCCTTTCCTCTTTCAATAAAATACTTTTTGGAAAAAAAAAACATATTTGTCATAGTAGCTTCATATTGATCTTTAGACATAACCACTATTCCCCCTCCTTTATCTGCAGGTCTGATTACTAAATTTTTCCTTTCTCCAAAACTTTTAATACCTTTTTGTAAAATCATGTCTTCTTTATATTTTTAATTTGTAAAGTTTCTAAATCTTCAATAACTAATCTTTTAAAATATCGATATATTTATTATCAGTAATATTGGGGTTAAAAACATATTTATTCCTAAGGATATGTATTTCCATTTTCATTAAAGTTATTCCTAATGGTTGGATTTTGGGCATAATATTTTTTGAGATTTAAATTCCTAACTAATTTATGTATGTTTTAAGTAGGTTTCAAATTTATTTAGGCATCGAGTGGGTGCAAATTTGAGCCCTTTATCCAATATACATAAAGAGGATTTCTTCCTCTTTGAGGGGGACACCACTAATATTGAAGATTCCTTCTCCTTTTAGTCTCTTCTTTTTCTGTTGTTGCCTTCTTCCTCCTCTGCACCCTCTCTTGCTGGTTTTCCTTTTGTTTCCCCTCTCTGTTTGGGGATATTGGCTCCATCCTAAAAAGGATTCGATATAGGCGTATCTGGAGCCGGTGACGCCAATGGCGAATATCTGTTATGTTGAGGTAGATTAAACTGTTTGTATGCCGTTTTTTTTATAATATTGTGGTCTTTGCGGTTTTGGCGGATATTGTTGCACATCACTCCCATACTCAAAAATATGACCTGAGCAACCTTAGACCCATCTCCCTGCTGCCATTTTCATACAAACTCCTTGAGCGCTTAGTTTACAATCGCCTAAGCTCTCACCTCAATGAAAACAACCTCCTCGATCCATTACAGTCTGGCTTCCGTCCCCTACACTCCACCGAAACCGCCCTACTCAAAATCACTAATGACCTGCTAACCGGCAAAGCTAATGGCCACTACTCAGTCCTCCTACTCCTCGACCTCTCCGTGGGCTTCGACACAGTTGACCACTCCCTCCTCCTTAATAAACTATGCTCCCTGCATCAGAGACTCCGCTCTCTCCTGGCTCTCCTCCTATCTATCCCAACGCTCCTTCAGCGTTATCTATAACACTGCCACCTCCCCCTCTCTCCCCCTCTCTGTTGGGGTCCCCCAAGGCTCTGTTCTCGGGCCCCTCCTCTTCTCCATCTACACCTCCTCTCTTGGCCAACTGATATAGTCCCACGGCTTCAACTACCACCTCTACGCCGATGACACGCAAATCTACCTCTCTACCCCTCGCCTTACCCCTTCAGTCTCCGCCTACCCGCCTACTGAACGACATATCAGACTGGATGTCACTCCACTTTCTCAAATTAAACCTTTCCAAAACCGAGCTCCTAATTTTCCCCCCAGCCCGCGCCCCCCCTCTCCATCACGACCAACAATCCACCATCAGTTCCACCCCGCAAGCCAAAGTCCTAGGTGTCACTCTAGACTCAAATCTGTCCTTCCAACCACATGTCCAATCGCTGGCAAACTCATGCAGGCTCCACCTCCGCAACATCTCCAAAATACGTATGTTCCTAACCCCAGACACTACTAAACAACTCATTCACTCCCTTATTATCTCACGACTCGACTACTGCAACTCCCTCCTCACCGGCCTACCTCATCACAGACTATCCCTGCTTCAGTCTATCCTGAACTCAGCGGCCAGACCCATCCACCTTACCAACCGCTCCACATCTGCCACCCCCTCTGTCATTCCCTCCATTGGCTTCCGACTGCCCAACGCATTAAATTCAAACTACTAACATTGACGTACAAAGCCATTTATAACATTGCCCCAAACTACCTTACCGACCTGATACCCAAATACCACCCAACCCATACTCTTCGCTCCTCACAAGACCTCCTACTTTCTAGCTCCCTGGTCTCCTCCTCCCACGCCTGACTGAAGGACTTCTCCAGGACTTCCCCCGTCCTCTGGAACTTACTACCCCAATCCATCAGACTGTCACCTACCCTCCTCACCTTCAGGCGCACCCTGAAAACCCATATCTTCAGGGAAGCCTACCCCACCCTCTCCTAACTGCCGATCTCCTCCACTCCTCCATCCCCCACAGCCACTTCCTCCTGTACCACTTTCCCCTCCCTCCTAGATTGTAAGCTTGAAAGAGCAGGGCCCTCAAACCTCTCGTATATTGTCTTGTTACTGTATTGTCTCATGTACTGTCCCCCACTATATTGTACAGCGCTGAGCAAACTTTTTGGCGCTATATAAACATTGTATAATAATAATATATGAAATACAATATATATAGGTTTCGAAAGGTGTGTTAGAGGTGATTGTAGCCGTATTAGTGCATTTGCCGCAGAAACAATTGAGTACTGTCCGTGATACTTTTTTTATTTTTCACTAACAAACAATTTTGAGAACAAGCTTTCGGGGAGTGTCCCCTTCTTCAAGTCAAAGCAGTACTGATCACAAAGGTATAGCAGAATGTAAGAAGAGATGTAGGGGATGGAAGAAAAAAAAAAAAAGAAGAGAACAGAGATAAGACACAGCAGAAGCAAAGTCTGGGGAGGGGGGGAGACAACACTCACAGAGGCAGTCATGCTTGAGGTGATAAAACTGTTGGATAATGATTGAGGAATCCCATGTCCAAATTTGGCCGTTATCTCTTGTGTCAAATAGAATTATCATTCTTAGTTCAAAAGTTTTTCTTTCCTGAATGGATTTGAAAGGTAAATCTCCTCTCTACCTGGAGGAAAAAACTCTGTGTTCCTCAGTGACATTAATATAGAATTAAAATCCCTTTTCATATATTTGTGCAAAATATCCCAAACTCTTAAAACATTTAAAGTATATAGACTTGTGCTATCTTTTAATCTTCTATCATGTGCTGGAACCCAAACAATTCCACTCAGATTAGTTCCACTAATGTCACCTTCAATTTTAACCCAACTTTTCTCCCCTGAATTATACACCCAATCATAAATTCTCGCTAAAATTACTGCTTTGTAATATCTCTTAAAATCTGGCACTCTCAATCCACCCTTCTCTTTATTTCTACTTAACAATTCATAGGATATTCTAGTTTTTTTATTCCTCCATATATATCTTGTTATCATATTTTTAATTACCTTGAAATAAACCTCTGGGAGTTTAATTGGGATCATTTGAAATCTATATAGGATTTTAGGGACAATTACCATTTTTATCAAATTTATGTATCCTATCCAAGACGGGTTTCCTCCTCCTAATTTTTTTAATTCCTCCTTAATCTCATTTAACAGTGAAATATAGTTTAATTTATACAAGTACATATATGAAGCAGTGAGTTTTATCCCTAGATATTTTATATATCTTTCTTTCCATATAAAGGGGAATTCTTTTCGTATTTTTCTTTTTCACTTTTTGAAAGATTTATATTTAAAATCTCAGTTTTTGTTGGGTTAATTTTTAAGTTTGATAACTCCCCATATTCCTTCAATATCTTCATTAAATTTGGGAGTGTTATCCTGGGGTTTCCCACATTAAACAACAGGTCATCCATAAAGGCAACCACTTTATGTTCTATATCTCCTATCTGTATTCCCTTTATATCTCTATTCTTCCTTATTGTTGACAACAAAGATTCCAATGACAATACATACAACAATGGGGACAAAGGACAGCCCTGTCTTGTTCCATTTGACATCCCAATAGACTCTGACTTCTCCCCATTAACCATAATAACTGCGGAGGGCTCCCTGTACAACTTTCCTATCCACTCTCTCATTCTAACTCCCATCCCCAGCCCAGCCCCAATCAACTCTATCAAATACCTTTTCGGCATCGATTGAAAGCACCACCGCCGGCGTTTTTCCTTTTCTAGCTTTCTGAATGAGCAACAGGGATCTCAACCTATTGTCTCTACCCTCCCTTCCTGGAACAAAACCTACTTGATCCCCATGTATCCATTCAGGCATTAAGTCTTTCAGCCTATTTGCTAAGACCTTTGCATATAACTTAGTGTCAGGAATGGACTCAGCACTGGTGGTGGGACTCACCTGCCGTGTGGGCTGCAGTACCAGGGCTGACCAGCGGGTGCTCTCAGCAGCCAGAAGCTCACTCCTGCAGTCAGCCAACACCTGGGGCTGATTGCAGGAGGTGTATTTAAGGAATGACCAGGCCTGTGATCAGGGCCTTGGTGTATGTTTCCCAAGAGAACCTGTACCTGGTATCCTGTGTTCCTGCCTAGTTGCTGACCCTGCTTTGATCCTGACCTCTGCTGACCGTCTCCTGTTGAACCCCTGGCTTGCCTGACCATCCTTCTGCCTGATCCTCTGTACCGCACTGCCCTGTGCACCTAAAAGATCTGGCTTTAGTAATGGAAACCAGATTTTTGCGGTTAAGGAATGTAGTTTTTGACAAATCAGCGTATAGCCTGATATGTGCGTGAGACAACGGAAGCGGTGGGGGATTCCTGGCTACAGACATTATTTTTTCTTTTACGTGGTAAAAATGAATGCGGGCCAGAACATCCCTTGGAGTTGATGCTGGGAGGAAGGATGGTTTAGGTATCCAGTGCGCTTGATCTACAGCAAGCTCTAGGTCAGATAAGGAGGGAATGAGATGCTTCATATATTGCTGTATATATGGGAGCAATGCATCGTTGGTGACAGTCTCCGGGATACCTCGCAGTTTAATATTGTTGCGTCTAGAAAGATCCTCCAAATCCGCTTGTTTCAGACTTATTTGCTCCAGCTCTAGAGTGTGGTCTGCATGTGCGTCAATTAAACCATTATGCGCCGCAACCAATTCTCCCATTTTTGTTTCAATATGGTTTATTCTGCGGTCTGGATGCTGAACCACATTGGAGATCTGGGCGAGGGATGCTGTGATATCACCGTGTAGTGTTTGACGCAGGGATAATAGCATGTTTTTTAGACATATTTCCGTAATAGGTTGGTCAGAGGCAGGGAATGATTCTATCACTGAGGTCCCATTTGTAGTATGCAGAGACAATGGCATTGTGGGTGGGATGTCAAGAGAAGGATCCCCCTCTAATCGTGGCCTTGATTTTGCAGGGCTGCTCAAGATGGGCAACGGGGGGGGGGGGGAGGACTCACCCGGGTCTCCGGGATAAAGGGAGGCTCGCAGCCGCACATCTGGAGCATAGGATGTGCCATCTTCCTCATGGTTGCTATGCCTCTCAGAGGAGGGGCCGGCACCATCTTGGATTCCCTGGTGGACCCAGTGTTTTGCAACGGCGTGGCATCTCCCTAGAGGGTTGCGCACCCTTCATGTGCATACCTGCCGAGTTAGAAGCCTCGGGGTCGGAGTGTGCCACGGTATATCTGGCAGTGGGACGGAGCGGGATTCAAGCCCCGTCCATCTACAAGCCGGCCTCGCATGAGCCCCTTGCTCTCCAAAATTTTGAGGTGAACTGCACCCCTCGATCTGAAACGATGTTTCCTGGAACACCATGGAACACCACTTCCTTAATGAAGACTTGGGCTGTTTCTGCTGCTGATGGTACTCCTTTCAAGGCAATGAAGTGGGCCATTTTGGAAAATCAATCCACTATAACACAGATGGTGGAATATCCTTCAGATGGGGGTAGCTCCACAATGAAATCCATCAAAATCATCTTCCAGGGATGGTCTGGAACTGGTAGGGGCCTCAAAAATCCCCAGGCCTTGCTCTTATTGCCCTTATTCCGGATGCATGTGGGACAGGAGCTCACGTAGGCCTAGCAATCCTTCTCCCACTCAGGCCACCAGCGCAGACGCTGTACTAAATCTAGGGTCTTGTGGACCCCGAAGTGTCCCGCCAGCGGATGATCATGACAGAGCCTTAAAATTGTCAGTCGGGTGACTTCAGGTGCAAAAATTCGATCTCCTGACCACAGTAATCCTTCTCTGGAGGACAGGGTTACTCCTGGAGGAGAAAGAGCCCCAAAAGATACCTGCTGGATCTGTGAGATAAGATTAGGTTGTAAGAGGCAGAAGTAACCTGCTGAGAGTACTGTATCCGGGCTAGGTAGATCCCTCAGATCGTCAAACATTCTGGACAGGGCGTCTAGTTTGACATTCTTGGAGCCTGCCCTGTAGGTAATATGGAAGCTGAATCGAGAGAAGAAAAGCGTCCACCTGGCTTATAGAGGTTTTAGACGTCTTGCAGTCTTTAGGTATTCCAGATTTTTGTGGTCAGTGTAGATTAGGATGGGATGTGCTGCGCCTTCTAACAGGTATTTCCATTCTTCCAAGGCGGATTTGATGGCCAGTAATTCCCGATCTCTGACATTGTAATTTCTTTCTGCCGGAGATAATTTCCTGGAAAAGAAAGCAACAGGGTGAAGCAGAAGTTTTAGACCTTGTCACTATGAGATGACGGCTCCAACAGCACTTTCTGAAGCATCTACCTCTACCACAAAGGGTAGTACTGGGTCTGGATGGCTTAGTATGGGTGCTAATGTAAAGAATCTCTTCAAAGTTTCCAAAGCACTTTGAGCTGCTGGTGTCCAATGGAATAGGACTCCCTGTTTGGTCAGTTGCGTAATCGGTGTAATGATGGCCGAAAATCCTCTAATAAATCTTCTATAAAAATTGGCAAAGCCTATGAAGCGCTGAACTCCTTTTTTATCAGCTGGTGCGGGCTATTCTAGTATGGCAGAAACTTTCTGAGGGTCCATCTTGAAGCCCTCCGTGGATATAATTAGTCCCAGGAACTGAATGCTCTGGCATTCAAACTTGCATTTCTCTGGTTTAGCATAAAGTCCATGAAGACGGAGGCGACCAAGGACCTTTTGCACATGACCCCGGTGAAGCTCAATGGAAGCAGAAAAGATCAGAATATCGTTGAGATATACGATTACGAAGACGTCTAGAAAATCCCTGAAGATGTCATTCACCAGATGCTGGAAGGTTGATGGAGCATTGCAGAGCCCAAAGGGCATAACTAAATATTTGTAATGCCCAAATCTGGTATGGAAGGCTTTTTTCCACTCGTCCCCTTCTCTGATTCTTACGAGGTGGTAGGCCCCTCTTAAGTCTAGTTTGGTGAATATGGTTGCTGCTCTGAGCCTCTGAAAGAGTTCTGGGATTAGTGGCAGAGGGCATCTATTCTTTTCCGTGATGTTGTTTAATTCCCGGTAGTCAACACATGGGTGGAGGGAATGGTCTTTCTTTTCGACAAAAAAGATTCCTGCCCCAGCTGGAGAAGTAGAGGGGCATATGAACCCCTTTTTGAGATTGTCATCAATGTAATCCTTTAGTGCTTCCAACTCATGCTCAGATAGCGGGAAAATCCGTCCGAAGGGGATTTCAGCTCCGGGTAGTAGCTCAATCGGGCAATCGTATGGCCTGTGAGGTGGAAGGCTGTCTGCACCACGTTTGCTGAAGACGTCTAGGAAGTCGTGGTATCTGACTCAGATTGTTGTGATAGCAATTTATCCCTTGTGAGACCTCTCTGCCTAGCCTGTATAAGCGGATATAATCACTGTGGGCAATCCTTATCAGATAGCTGAACTCACCAATACTGTGTTCATCCAGAAGTTGCTTTATTCTGTACATGTGAAACAGGATACAGCAGAATGAATGGTTTCCAGTATTATGCGGTCAAAAGATGATTCTTTCCGTAGCGTACTATGCAGAATACATGTGTCCCTGTTACATGTGGTCTGTTAGCTGCCTCCATGACACAGGAAGTGCTGAACTCAAGAAGAAGGGAGGAGCTTCATATACAAAGGAATTGTGTCATAGATCTCAGGGAGGTAATATAAAACAAATGCATTACCAAATAAGGCCACTGGATGGCAGCATAACTAACTATAGAAATGTCCATAGGAAATGGTACAAAAAATAAACTATATGAATTCTCATGTACATTAACATAAATATTAACTGTGTAACAGCTAATATAACAGTGGCATTGTAATAACAGTGGCATTGTAAATGTCACTTTTAAACCATAATGGTAGTTATACAATTGCAAATAAACAACAGTGCAATTTGCTTGATGTCTTGAAGACCTGAAAGACATAAAAAAGGGAACATGCATATAGTGCAACAATTATAATGTAAGGCTTCAAGTTGTATCAATTTAAAGTTCAAGACACTTCCTTCTTGAAGTCACAGGTTGGATCCAGCAGCATACGCAAGCAAGTTCATTCTCCAAAGGGCAAGAGCAGAACAAGTTCCGTGATAGGTCTGCTGAAAGTCTTTACAGTCCCTTGTCTTGCAACTTTCACCTCCACCTTGCGTACCTTGCCGTCATCACTAGGAAAGCTCTTTACAATGAGTCCCATAGGCCACTCAATTCTTTCAGCTTGCTGGTCCTTCAGCAGAACGAGATCTCCAACTTTAATGTTAGGGTTCAGGCGTTGCCATTTTCTGCATCCTTGCAGAGTAGAGATATACTCCTTTCTCCAACGATTCCAGAAGCGGTTGGAGAGTGTAAAATATCGTATTGTCTCGATATTTTATTAACTTGTATTGATGAGAAATGTTCAAATAGAAAGTCCTTCCACTTCTTGCATAAACTCAAAAAGATGATTTAATTATAATTAGAGATGAGCGAAGTATTCAAAAATTCGATCCGGCTGATTCGGCGAATTCGAGGAATAAATTCGATTCGAGGCGCATATATTCGCTGCGAAAATAACTTATAAAAAGGGTGTTTCTAGGCTTCAGAGAGCCTTTATATTAGTGCAGAACACTGTACCCTTAATTTAAATGCCCTTGGAGTCTGCTGGGGAAGAGAAATAATACTGTCAGTCAGTATGAAATGCAGATGAGTGCCGTCGATCTTAGAATCACCGCACACTTCACTCATTTGGGCAGTCACGGGGCCAAAACCAGAGTGTGGAGCCACAGTGTGGTGGTGGAGGCAGCAGCAATGGGAGGCCATACAGCACCATCTGGACCTGGCAGCAGCATGAGGAGGCGGTACAGGGGCCCATGGCAGATTACGGGCCTGGCAGCAGCATGAGGAGTTGGTACGGGGGCCCATGGCAGATTACGGGCCTGGCAGCAGCAATGGGAGGCCCGTAATCTGCCAGCACCCTATGATAAAATGGAACCCACCAGCAGTGTGAGGAGACCTGAAAGTGGCACATGGCAGAGTGTGGCGATGGAGACAGCAGCAATGGGAGGCCGTACAGGGACCCATGAGAGACTCTGGACCTGGCAGCAGCATGAGGAGGCGGTACGGGGGCCCATGGCAGATTACGGGCCTGGCAGCAGCAATGGGAGGCCCGTAATCTGCCAGCACCCTATGACAAAATGGAACCCACCAGCAGTGTGAGGAGACCTGAAAGTGGCACATGGCAGAGTGTGGCGATGGAGACAGCAGCAATGGGAGGCCGTACAGGGACCCATGAGACACTCTGGACCTGGCAGCAGCATGAGGAGGCGGTACGGGGGCCCATGGCAGATTACGGGCCTGGCAGCAGCAATGGGAGGCCCGTAATCTGCCAGCACCCTATGACAAAATGGAACCCACCAGCAGTGTGAGGAGACCTGAAAGTGGCACATGGCAGAGTGTGGCGATGGAGACAGCAGCAATGGGAGGCTGTACAGGGACCCATGAGACACTCTGGACCTGGCAGCAGCATGAGGAGGCGGTACGGGGGCCCATGGCAGATTACGGGCCTGGCAGCAGCAATGGGAGGCCCGTAATCTGCCAGCACCCTATGACAAAATGGAACCCACCAGCAGTGTGAGGAGACCTGAAAGTGGCACATGGCAGAGTGTGGCGATGGAGACAGCAGCAATGGGAGGCCGTACAGGGACCCATGAGACACTCTGGACCTGGCAGCAGCATGAGGAGGCGGTACGGGGGCCCATGGCAGATTACGGGCCTGGCAGCAGCAATGGGAGGCCCGTAATCTGCCAGCACCCTATGACAAAATGGAACCCACCAGCAGTGTGAGGAGACCTGAAAGTGGCGCATGGCAGAGTGTGGCGATGGAGACAGCAGCAATGGGAGGCCGTAAAGGGACCCATGAGACACTCTGGACCTGGCAGCAGCATGAGGAGGCAGTACAGGGGCCCATGACAGATTAAGGGCCTGGCAGCAGCATGAGGAGTCGGTACGTGGGACCATGGCAGATTACGGGCCTGGCAGCAGCAATGGGAGGCCCGTAATCTGCCAGTACCCTATGACAAAATGGAACCCACCAGCAGTGTGAGGAGACCTGAAAGTGGCACATGGCAGAGTGTGGCGCTGGAGACAGCAGCAATGGGAGGCCGTACAGGGACCCATGAGAGACTCTGGACCTGGCAGCAGCATGAGGAGTCGGTACGGGGGCCCATGACAGATTACGGGCCTGGCAGCAGCAATGGGAGGCCCGTAATCTGCCAGCACCCTATGACAAAATGGAACCCACCAGCAGTGTGAGGAGACCTGAAAGTGGCGCATGGCAGAGTGTGGCGATGGAGACAGCAGCAATGGGAGGCTGTACAGGGACCCATGAGAGACTCTGTACCTGGCAGCAGCATGAGGAGGCGGTACAGGGCCCCAGAACAGATTACGGGCCTGGCAGCAGCATGAGGAGTCGGTACGGGGGCCCATGGCAGATTACGGGCCTGGCAGCAGCAATGGGAGGCCCGTAATCTGCCAGCACCCTATGACAAAATGGAACCCACCAGCAGTGTGAGGAGACCTGAAAGTGGCACATGGCAGAGTGTGGCGATGGAGACAGCAGCAATGGGAGGCCGTACAGAGACCCATGAGACACTCTGGACCTGGCAGCAGCATGAGGAGGCGGTACGGGGGCCCATGGCAGATTACAGGCCTGGCAGCAGCAATGGGAGGCCCGTAATCTGCCAGCACCCTATGACAAAATGGAACCCACCAGCAGTGTGAGGAGACCTGAAAGTGGCACATGGCAGAGTGTGGCGATGGAGACAGCAGCAATCGGAGGCCGTACAGAGACCCATGAGACACTCTGGACCTGGCAGCAGCATGAGGAGGCGGTACGGGGGCCCATGGCAGATTACGGGCCTGGCAGCAGCAATGGGAGGCCCGTAATCTGCCAGCACCCTATGACAAAATGGAACCCACCAGCAGTGTGAGGAGACCTGAAAGTGGCACATGGCAGAGTGTGGGGATGGAGACAGCAGCAATGGGAGGCCGTACAGGGACCCATGAGACACTCTGGACCTGGCAGCAGCATGAGGAGGCAATACAGGGGCCCATGACAGATTACGGGCCTGGCAGCAGCAAGAGGAGTCGGTACGGGGGCCCATGGCAGATTACGGGCCTGGCAGCAGCAATGGGAGGCCCGTAATCTGCCAGCACCCTATGACAAAATGGAACCCACCAGCAGTGTGAGGAGACCTAAAAGTGGCACATGGCAGAGTGTGGCGATGGAGACAGCAGCAATGGGAGGCCGTACAGGGACCCATGAGAGACTCTGGACCTGGCAGCAGCATGAGGAGGCGGTACAGGGGCCCATGACAGATTACGGGCCTGGCAGCAGCAATGGGAGGCCCGTAATCTGCCAGCACCCTATGACAAAATGGAACCCACCAGCAGTGTGAGGAGACCTGAAAGTGGCACATGGCAGAGTGTGGCGATGGAGACAGCAGCAATGGGAGGCCGTACAGGGACCCATGAGAGACTCTGGACCTGGCAGCAGCATGAGGAGGCGGTACAGGTGCCCATGACAGATTACGGGCCTGGCAGCAGCAATGGGAGGCCCGTAATCTGCCAGCACCCTATGACAAAATGGAACCCACCAGCAGTGTGAGGAGACCTGAAAGTGGCACATGGCAGAGTGTGGCGATGGAGACAGCAGCAATGGGAGGCCGTACAGGGACCCATGACAGATTACGGACCTGGCAGCAGCATGAGGAGGCGGTACGGGGGCCCATGGCAGATTACGGGCCTGGCAGCAGCAATGGGAGGCCCGTAATCTGCCAGCACCCTATGACAAAATGGAACCCACCAGCAGTGTGAGGAGACCTGAAAGTGGCACATGGCAGAGTGTGGCGCTGGAGACAGCAGCAATGGGAGGCCGTACAGGGACCCATGACAGATTACGGGCCTGGCAGCAGCATGAGGAGGCGGTACAGGGGCCCATGACAGATTACGGGCCTGGCAGCAGCAATGGGAGGCCCGTAATCTGCCAGCACCCTATGACAAAATGGAACCCACCAGCAGTGTGAGGAGACCTGAAAGTGGCACATGGCAGAGTGTGGCGATGGAGACAGCAGCAATGGGAGGCCGTACAGGGACCCATGAGAGACTCTGGACCTGGCAGCAGCATGAGGAGGCGGTACGGGGGCCCATGGCAGATTACGGGCCTGGCAGCAGCAATTGGAGGCCCGTAATCTGCCAGCACCCTATGACAAAATGGAACCCACCAGCAGTGTGAGGAGACCTGAAAGTGGCACATGGCAGAGTGTGGCGATGGAGACAGCAGCAATGGGAGGCCGTAAAGGGACCCATGACAGATTACGGGCCTGGCAGCAGCATGAGGAGGCGGTACAGGGGCCCATGGCAGATAACGGGCCTGGCAGCAGCAATGGGAGGCCCATAATCTGCGAGCACCCTATGACAAAATGGAACCCACCAGCAGTGTGAGGAGACCTGAAAGTGGCACATGGCAGAGTGTGGTGATGGAGACAGCAGCAATGGGAGGCCGTACAGGGACCCATGAGACACTCTGGACCTGGCAGCAGCATGAGGAGGCGGTACAGGGGCCCATGACAGATTACGGGCCTGGCAGCAGCAATGGGAGGCCCGTAATCTGCCAGCACCCTATGACAAAATGGAACCCACCAGCAGTGTGAGGAGACCTGAAAGTGGCACATGGCAGAGTGTGGCGATGGAGACAGCAGCAATGGGAGGCCGTACAGGGACCCATGAGAGACTCTGGACCTGGCAGCAGCATGAGGAGACGGTACGGGGGCCCATGGCAGATTACGGGCCTGGCAGCAACAATGGGAGGCCCGTAATCTGCCAGCACCCTATGACAAAATGGAACCCACCAGCAGTGTGAGGAGACCTGAAAGTGGCACATGGCAGAGTGTGGCGATGGAGACAGCAGCAATGGGAGGCCGTACAGGGACCCATGACAGATTACGGGCCTGGAAGCAGCATGAGGAGGCGGTACAGGGGCCCATGGCAGATTACGGGCCTGGCAGCAGCAATGGGAGGCCCGTAATCTGCCAGCACCCTATGACAAAATGGAACCCACCAGCAGTGTGAGGAGACCTGAAAGTGGCACATGGCAGAGTGTGGCGATGGAGACAGCAGCAATGGGAGGCCGTACAGGGACCCATGACAGATTACGGGCCTGGCAGCAGCATGAGGAGGCGGTACAGGGGCCCATGGCAGATTACGGGCCTGGCAGCAGCAATGGGAGGCCCGTAATCTGCCAGCACCCTATGACAAAATGGAACCCACTAGCAGTGTGAGGAGACCTGAAAGTGGCACATGGCAGAGTGTGGCGATGGAGACAGCAGCAATGGGAGGCCGTACAGGGACCCATGAGACACTCTGGACCTGGCAGCAGCATGAGGAGGCGGTACGGGGGCCCATGGCAGATTACGGGCCTGGCAGCAGCAATGGGAGGCCCGTAATCTGCCAGCACCCTATGACAAAATGGAACCCACCAGCAGTGTGAGGAGACCTGAAAGTGGCACATGGCAGAGTGTGGCGATGGAGACAGCAGCAATGGGAGGCCGTACAGGGACCCATGACAGATTACGGGCCTGGCAGCAGCATGAGGAGGCGGTACAGGGGCCCATGGCAGATTACGGGCCAGGCAGCAGCAATGGGAGGCCCGTAATCTGCCAGCACCCTATGACAAAATGGAACCCACCAGCAGTGTGAGGAGACCTGAAAGTGGCACATGGCAGAGTGTGGCGATGGAGACAGCAGCAATGGGAGGCCGTACAGGGACCCATGACAGATTACGGGCCTGGCAGCAGCAATGGGAGGCCCGTAATCTGCCAGCACCCTATGACAAAATGGAACCCACCAGCAGTGTGAGGAGACCTGAAAGTGGCACATGGCAGAGTGTGGCGATGGAGACAGCAGCAATCGGAGGCCGTACAGAGACCCATGAGACACTCTGGACCTGGCAGCAGCATGAGGAGGCGGTACGGGGGCCCATGGCAGATTACGGGCCTGGCAGCAGCAATGGGAGGCCCGTAATCTGCCAGCACCCTATGACAAAATGGAACCCACCAGCAGTGTGAGGAGACCTGAAAGTGGCACATGGCAGAGTGTGGCGATGGAGACAGCAGCAATGGGAGGCCGTACAGGGACCCATGAGACACTCTGGACCTGGCAGCAGCATGAGGAGGCGGTACAGGGGCCCATGACAGATTACGGGCCTGGGAGCAGCAAGAGGAGTCGGTACGGGGGCCCATGGCAGATTACGGGCCTGGCAGCAGCAATGGGAGGCCCGTAATCTGCCAGCACCCTATGACAAAATGGAACCCACCAGCAGTGTGAGGAGACCTGAAAGTGGCACATGGCAGAGTGTGGCGATGGAGACAGCAGCAATGGGAGGCCGTACAGGGACCCATGAGAGACTCTGGACCTGGCAGCAGCATGAGGAGGCGGTACAGGTGCCCATGACAGATTACGGGCCTGGCAGCAGCAATGGGAGGCCCGTAATCTGCCAGCACCCTATGACAAAATGGAACCCACCAGCAGTGTGAGGAGACCTGAAAGTGGCACATGGCAGAGTGTGGCGATGGAGACAGCAGCAATGGGAGGCCGTACAGGGACCCATGAGACACTCTGGACCTGGCAGCAGCATGAGGAGGCGGTACGGGGGCCCATGGCAGATTACGGGCCTGGCAGCAGCAATGGGAGGCCCGTAATCTGCCAGCACCCTATGACAAAATGGAACCCACCAGCAGTGTGAGGAGACCTGAAAGTGGCACATGGCAGAGTGTGGCGATGGAGACAGCAGCAATGGGAGGCCGTACAGGGACCCATGACAGATTACGGGCCTGGCAGCAGCATGAGGAGGCGGTACAGGGGCCCATGGCAGATTACGGGCCAGGCAGCAGCAATGGGAGGCCCGTAATCTGCCAGCACCCTATGACAAAATGGAACCCACCAGCAGTGTGAGGAGACCTGAAAGTGGCACATGGCAGAGTGTGGCGATGGAGACAGCAGCAATGGGAGGCCGTACAGGGACCCATGACAGATTACGGGCCTGGCAGCAGCAATGGGAGGCCCGTAATCTGCCAGCACCCTATGACAAAATGGAACCCACCAGCAGTGTGAGGAGACCTGAAAGTGGCACATGGCAGAGTGTGGCGATGGAGACAGCAGCAATCGGAGGCCGTACAGAGACCCATGAGACACTCTGGACCTGGCAGCAGCATGAGGAGGCGGTACGGGGGCCCATGGCAGATTACGGGCCTGGCAGCAGCAATGGGAGGCCCGTAATCTGCCAGCACCCTATGACAAAATGGAACCCACCAGCAGTGTGAGGAGACCTGAAAGTGGCACATGGCAGAGTGTGGCGATGGAGACAGCAGCAATGGGAGGCCGTACAGGGACCCATGAGACACTCTGGACCTGGCAGCAGCATGAGGAGGCGGTACAGGGGCCCATGACAGATTACGGGCCTGGCAGCAGCAAGAGGAGTCGGTACGGGGGCCCATGGCAGATTACGGGCCTGGCAGCAGCAATGGGAGGCCCGTAATCTGCCAGCACCCTATGACAAAATGGAACCCACCAGCAGTGTGAGGAGACCTGAAAGTGGCACATGGCAGAGTGTGGCGATGGAGACAGCAGCAATGGGAGGCCGTACAGGGACCCATGAGAGACTCTGGACCTGGCAGCAGCATGAGGAGGCGGTACAGGTGCCCATGACAGATTACGGGCCTGGCAGCAGCAATGGGAGGCCCGTAATCTGCCAGCACCCTATGACAAAATGGAACCCACCAGCAGTGTGAGGAGACCTGAAAGTGGCACATGGCAGAGTGTGGCGATGGAGACAGCAGCAATGGGAGGCCGTACAGGGACCCATGAGACACTCTGGACCTGGCAGCAGCATGAGGAGGCGGTACGGGGGCCCATGGCAGATTACGGGCCTGGCAGCAGCAATGGGAGGCCCGTAATCTGCCAGCACCCTATGACAAAATGGAACCCACCAGCAGTGTGAGGAGACCTGAAAGTGGCACATGGCAGAGTGTGGCGATGGAGACAGCAGCAATGGGAGGCCGTACAGGGACCCATGACAGATTACGGACCTGGCAGCAGCATGAGGAGGCGGTACGGGGGCCCATGGCAGATTACGGGCCTGGCAGCAGCAATGGGAGGCCCGTAATCTGCCAGCACCCTATGACAAAATGGAACCCACCAGCAGTGTGAGGAGACCTGAAAGTGGCACATGGCAGAGTGTGGCGATGGAGACAGCAGCAATGGGAGGCCGTACAGGGACCCATGACAGATTACGGGCCTGGCAGCAGCATGAGGAGGCGGTACAGGGGCCCATGGCAGATAACGGGCCTGGCAGCAGCAATGGGAGGCCCATAATCTGCGAGCACCCTATGACAAAATGGAACCCACCAGCAGTGTGAGGAGACCTGAAAGTGGCACATGGCAGAGTGTGGTGATGGAGACAGCAGCAATGGGAGGCCGTACAGGGACCCATGAGACACGCTGGACCTGGCAGCAGCATGAGGAGGCGGTACAGGGGCCCATGACAGATTACGGGCCTGGCAGCAGCAATGGGAGGCCCGTAATCTGCCAGCACCCTATGACAAAATGGAATCCACCAGCAGTGTGAGGAGACCTGAAAGTGGCACATGGCAGAGTGTGGCAATGGAGACAGCAGCAATGGGAGGCCGTACAGGGACCCATGAGAGACTCTGGACCTGGCAGCAGCATGAGGAGACGGTACGGGGGCCCATGGCAGATTACGGGCCTGGCAGCAACAATGGGAGGCCCGTAATCTGCCAGCACCCTATGACAAAATGGAACCCACCAGCAGTGTGAGGAGACCTGAAAGTGGCACATGGCAGAGTGTGGCGATGGAGACAGCAGCAATGGGAGGCCGTACAGGGACCCATGACAGATTACGGGACTGGCAGCAGCATGAGGAGGCGGTACAGGGGCCCATGGCAGATTACGGGCCTGGCAGCAGCAATGGGAGGCCCGTAATCTGCCAGCACCCTATGACAAAATGGAACCCACCAGCAGTGTGAGGAGACCTGAAAGTGGCACATGGCAGAGTGTGGCGATGGAGACAGCAGCAATGGGAGGCCGTACAGGGACCCATGACAGATTACGGGCCTGGCAGCAGCATGAGGAGGCGGTACAGAGGCCCATGGCAGATTACGGGCCTGGCAGCAGCAATGGGAGGCCCGTAATCTGCCAGCACCCTATGACAAAATGGAACCCACTAGCAGTGTGAGGAGACCTGAAAGTGGCACATGGCAGAGTGTGGCGATGGAGACAGCAGCAATGGGAGGCCGTACAGGGACCCATGAGACACTCTGGACCTGGCAGCAGCATGAGGAGGCGGTACGGGGGCCCATGGCAGATTACGGGCCTGGCAGCAGCAATGGGAGGCCCGTAATCTGCCAGTACCCTATGACAAAATGGAACCCACCAGCAGTGTGAGGAGACCTGAAAGTGGCACATGGCAGAGTGTGGCGATGGAGACAGCAGCAATGGGAGGCCGTACAGGGACCCATGACAGATTACGGGCCTGGCAGCAGCATGAGGAGGCGGTACAGGGGCCCATGGCAGATTACGGGCCAGGCAGCAGCAATGGGAGGCCCGTAATCTGCCAGCACCCTATGACAAAATGGAACCCACCAGCAGTGTGAGGAGACCTGAAAGTGGCACATGGCAGAGTGTGGCGATGGAGACAGCAGCAATGGGAGGCCGTACAGGGACCCATGACAGATTACGGGCCTGGCAGCAGCAATGGGAGGCCCGTAATCTGCCAGCACCCTATGACAAAATGGAACCCACCAGCAGTGTGAGGAGACCTGAAAGTGGCACATGGCAGAGTGTGGCGATGGAGACAGCAGCAATGGGAGGCCGTACAGGGACCCATGAGACACTCTGGACCTGGCAGCAGCATGAGGAGGCGGTACGGGGGCCCATGGCAGATTACGGGCCTGGCAGCAACAATGGGAGGCCCGTAATCTGCCAGCACCCTATGACAAAATGGAACCCACCAGCAGTGTGAGGAGACCTGAAAGTGGCACATGGCAGAGTGTGGCGATGGAGACAGCAGCAATGGGAGGCCGTACAGTGACCCATGACACACTCTGGACCTGGCAGCAGCATGAGGAGGCGGTTCAGGGGCCCATGACAGATTACAGGCCTGGCAGCAGCATGAGGAGTCGGTACGGGGGCCTATGGCAGATTACGGGCCTGGCAGCAGCAATGGGAGGCCTGTAATCTGCCAGCACCCTATGACAAAATGGAACCCACCAGCAGTGTGAGGAGACCTGAAAGTTGCACATGGCAGAGTGTGGCGATGGAGACAGCAGCAATGGGAGGCCGTACAGGGACCCATGACACACTCTGGACCTGGCAGCAGCAAGAGGAGGCAGTACAGGGGCCCATGGCAGAGTGGCGAAGCGTAAGCAGCTTAAATTGAAGGCCATACAGAGGCCTATGTTAAAAATAATAACATGTTTGGGGCATGATTCATGGCGGATTTAGTCAGTTGTGTCAGGAACTGGTGGTTTGAAATCCAGACTAATCCACGCCTGATTCATTTTCATAAACGTGAGTCTCTCCACACTTTGGGTGGACGGTCGTGTCCTCCGCGGAGTTACAATACCTCCTGCCGCACTAAACACGCGCTCCGATGCCACGCTACTGGCCGGGCATGACAGCCTTTCAAGGGCAAATTCAGCTAGTTGGGGCCAAAGGTCAAGTTTCGTTGCCCAGTAGTCAAGGGATTGTCTACCTCGGTTGGCAGGGTGCTGTCCAAGTAGACCCAAGCCTGTTGTTTGAGGTCCTGCTCCAGGTCCACCTGATGCTGCTGCTGCTGCGGCTGGTTAGTAGTTTCCTCACTGCGCTGGTGAAGAAAGCTACTCATCATCGACTGCAGACTGAGGCAGCCGCTGCTGGTGGAGCTGCCACTGCTCCTACCACCCCACCCCTCCCCTCTTGCCATGGCAGCGGAACGCGAGCGCACAGGGCCCACAGTGTCTGAGGATGGACGTTGGCGCAGAAAGGCAGAGACCAACTGACTACATAGGTGGTTTTTATAGTACGTTATTTTGGCCTCCCTCTCAGCAGGTGTGAAAAAGGCCACCATTTTTGAACGGTAGCGAGGGTCCAACAAGGTGGACAGCCAAAAGTCATCCCTCTGTCTGATGGTTATTATTCGGCTGTCGCTACGCAAGCAATCGAGCATGCTATGGGCCATTTGTGCCAAGGAATGCGAGGGACTCCCTGCCTCCATCTCCACAGCATACTGCCACGGTGCGTCTGGGTCCTCTGTCTCCTCCTCCTCCTCTACCAGATGCTCCTGCTCCTCCACTCCTGTCCGCTGAGTGGAAAAACCACCCATTTCACTCAATAATTCCTGAGCACCAATGTCCTCCTCTACCTCCTCCTCTTCTTCCTGTCCTGCCCCCACAGGGGTCATGTGGCGTTGAGATCTGTGCGCCATGTCTACCGCACCCTGACCAGCCATTGTTAACAGCATTTGTTCCAGGACGTGCAACAGAGGAATGACGTCGTTCATCCCATAGTCCTGCCGACTCACGAATAGCGTGGCCTCCTCAAAGGGCCTGAGCAAGCGACAGGTGTCACGCATGAGCTGCCAATGGCTGACATTTAAGTTACACAGGGGAGTACCTTTATCCGCTTGTAACATCAGGAAATCGGTGATGGCCTTTCGCTGTTCGTAAAGGTGGTCTAACATATGTAGGGTTGAATTCCACCTTGTTGCAACGTCGCAGATCAGGCGATGCTGTGGAATTCCATTCTGCCGCTGCAGCTCAAGGAGGGTGTGCTTTGCGGTGTAGGAATGGCTGAAATGCATGCAAAGTTTACGTGACATTTTAAGGATGTCTTGCAGTGGGATGGTGGATTTTAGGAACCGCTTGACAACCAGATTGAACACGTGAGCCATGCATGGCGCATGGCACAACCTTCCTTGACGCAGAGCAGACACCATGTTCTTTCCGTTGTCGGTCAACATGGTTCCGATTTTCAGTTTGCGCGGAGACAGCCATCTGTCGATTTCTCTGTTCATTACACTCAGAAGTTCCTCCCCTGTGTGACTACGTTCGCCAAGGCATACCAGGTACAGCACAGCGTGACACCGTTGCGCCCTGCACATGTGATATGCCGGTCGGGTAATGGGACTTGGCACGGGGGTGGCGGCTGAGGACACGGCGGAAGAAGAGGTGGTAGAGGCGGACATCTTTGCTGGACCAAGGACGTGCAAACGTGGAGGCAAAAGCGGCGTGACCTGTCCAAGTTGCTGGAGCGGCTGTGCCGGCACCACGTTCACCCAGTGGGCCGTAAATGACATGTACTGTCCCTGACCGTAGTTACAGCTCCACACGTCGGCGCTGCCGTGCACTTTGGCAGAGACCGACATGCTCAAAGACTGGCCCACCATCTCTTCTACATGTAAATGCAGGGCTGGCACTGCCTTTTTGGCGAAGAAATCCCGGCTTGGCACTCTCCACCGCGGCTCGGCACAAGCCATCATTTCTCGGAAAGGTGCTGAGTCCACCACTTGGAAAGGGAGGGACTGCAGCACCAGCAACTTGGACAGGAGGACGTTCAGCTTCTGCACCGTCGAGTGCGTGCTCGCAAACTGTTGTCTCTTGGAAACGGATTCCAAGAAAGACTGCTGACGGAATCCGTGAAGAGGAGTAGCAGGAGAAGGAGCATCTGAACGAGCGGAAGATGGCAACGAGCGACAACTCCCCTCAGCAGAGGTGTTGGAGCCTTGACTGGCTGATAGAGGGCGATTGATGTCGGGTGACGGAGCAAGTAACGGAGCGGGTGATGGAGTCGGGGCTGGGGCAGGCAGAACCGCCGTATCTTTATCACGGTTTTCCCAGGCCACCGAATGGCGACGCTGCATATGCTGACGCAACGCTGTAGTCCCAACATGGGCCCCCTGGCCACGCTTGACTTTCTGGCCACATAGTCGACATACGGCTACGTTTACTTCCTCGGGCGGCTTGACGAAAAATTGCCACACCCCCGATTAGGAAACTTTGCCCCCGCTACTCCTCACTGGCTGACTGCTACTTCCTCCGTGCACACCGGCACCACTACTGGCCGTGGTAGTAGGCTGCAGTGGAGCTGGTGCTCTACTCCGTGGCCGTTTGCCTCCACTGACACTGCTGCGACCCTGCTGCCTCCTGGGCAACCCACCGACTGTTTTGCTCACTGCCAAGCTGGCACCCTCTTCTCCTGATGATGCGGAAGAAATAACCTGATGATGACGAGGCTGCCAAGTGCGATCAGCCTCATCATCATCAATTATGCTCTCCGCCTCACTACTAGCCCCCTCGGCTGCGTGTGGGTCAGGAGACAGACCTGTCTCTAGACCGACTACCGAGCCACTCTCCTCGCCAGTACTTCTTCGCCTGGCTGCTGAAGAGGCGGATGTCTCCCCCCGTTCCTGACCGCCCTCTGTTAGCTCTTCCACACTGTACAGTGGGGCTGAGCCCACAGCATGCGATACTTCGCTTGGTGAGGGAACACCAAAGGACAGGGGCAGGTAGAGGACACGTGATTTCAGTGGGCTTGCTCCCCGGCCATGCCAACTAACGGTTGTGTCTGACGTACCCACCGACCATTGGCTGTAGGTGTCAGAGGTGACCTGGGAAGAGGAAGACGACCGAGCCAACCAATCGATGACGGCAGGGTTGTCGGTGGAGACACGACCGCTGGATGACACCGGGAGCACTGGCCTCTGGCTGCGACTAGTGCTGCCTCGACCCCTTCCTCTGCTACCACGTCTGCTCGCTCCTAAAACATGGCCTCCTCTGACACTCCTCTGCGTGTTGTCTGACATACTCTTTAATTCAACGATTCTGTGTCCCTGAGTAACGATTCTGTGTCCCTGAGTAACAGTTCTGTGTCCCTGAGTAACAATTCTGTGTCCCTGAGTAACAGTTCTGTGTCCCTGAGTAACAATTCTGTGTCCCTGAGTAACAATTCTGATTCCATCTACTTACCACCGGTCTGGGTCCCGGAGCGCAGGAGATATCGCATTTGGTTCATTGTCTTGGTTTTGGGGCTCTTGCAGCCTGGACACAGTCCCGCTACTCCTCATCTAAGACATTCATTCATACCATAAAACTTTTTAAACTTTGGACTCACTAGACTATAATGGTTTTATCTATTGAAGAAAGGGAAGTTAGAAGAACTTCCCTAGCGAAAGGTTTTACATGCAGTATTAATGCATTTGAACAACAATCGAAAGGATCCAACATGGAAGAGACCAGCACAAGTAACACCTTGGACTTTGCTATGAGGGAAGATAAAATGGTGTCTCTTTTTTACAAATTGAAACATTCTTTAGAGAAAGAAATTGTCCAATGGTGGGACATATTACTATTGCAGAAATATCTAGAAAACAATAGGATCCCTAGAGGTCTTAGAATAACTAAATTGTGTAGCTTCCTAGATGAGGATTTAGATATTAGTTGGAAAGAGGAACTCCGCAAATGCAATAGAATTTGGGTGAATTTAATCATCCAACAGAGAGAAAGGAATTTATTGAATATTAAATCAGATATTACTAGTCTACAAAATAAATTGGCCCGCTATACAGATATTCCCACTTTTAATGAATGGGATGCTAGAGTAAACGATCAGATCATGCATCTTGAAACTAATATCATAAGTAGTAAGTCTGACAAATTTGAAAGAGACAGACAGGATTATACCTATGGGCGGGAATTCAACTGGAAGCATAAATCTTCCAGTGTACCCACGTTATTACCCAGGACTCAAGGGAATTGTCCAAATACACCTAGACAACACACTGGGAATAATAATCCAGCTCCCAACTTCAATGATTTCTCTAATGCCCAGCGTCAAAAGGGTCCTAAACAGGTCTATCACCAACCCAATACTAAACATCATAACACCTACACTGATAACAAGAACTATCATTCTAATAATAAGAATCACCATTCTAATAATAATAAAAATCACCATTTTCAAAAGGGGCCCACTACTAATTATAATCCTAGACCCACTCATCATAAAACGACTTTGTCACATAATAATCATTCTAGGGGTCCAGCTGGGACATCTACAGGGTATCCTATAGGCTCTAATTCCAGAGGGCCCTTGGTGCATAAAAACACATCATTGAGACCCCTGTCTCCATACAACTATAGGGTTGACCAAAATCTTTCAAGCTCACGCCAAGATACCATTGTTGACATCTCCACTGGCCCCAGTTATTATCCAATTCAAAAAGGACAACTAGATACTGAAGGGCGAGGCAATACACATTCAGACCGTAATCAACTTAATTTTTTAAGGGAGGGGGCTGCGATTCGTCCAACATCCGCAGCCCCATCAGACCAGTTAACTACAATAATCCCAGAAAGGAAAAAGAGGGAAAGCGTACGAGACGAGGAAAGAGAGGAGGAAAGGGACACAAAAAGAGGAAGGAGACAATTATAGAAGCTCCCCTCCCCACTATTAAAATTTATAATTTATCACAATCAACCTTCTCGGATTCTGAACTCGAACTCCTGAAAAAAGGTCTGAATTTTGCCCTTCCCAATCCACCCAATCTGTTTGATCTTTTTATAGATCTGAATAAATTTATTAGAAACCTGACAGTTAAGCGGTTCTTTCTGTTAAAAGAGAACACGCCTAGTGAGAAGGAAAACCATTTACATCTCTCCCCAGATTCCTCCTTAACGGAGATGTCATTAGAAACACCTATGCTAGACATCTTAGAAAATCTATATACAGAGGGTGCATCTATGGACAGTACATCCGAGCATCTCAACCTTACTGAAATGGCACTTGGGTCTCAGGGAGAAATCATGCACACCAGCTTCAAACCTAAATCCACTTTTTATCCCCACTGGGTCAAAGGTCATCATTTACCTACTTTTTATGAATTAGTTCTTGCAGAATTCAAGAAAATTTGTAATACTAGTGCATCTACACAGAAACAGTATCTACAACAGGACCCACTTAAAGCCTCCCTCAAAATCATGAAAGAAAATAAAAATGTAATTATTAGACAAGCTGATAAAGGTGGTGGTCTGGTTATTCAAGACAGAGTCACCTACATCGGCGAGGCCTTAAGACTTCTGAATGATCGTCAGACCTATGAGGTCCTCTCCATTGATCCCACTGTCCAGTACCAAGCAAAATTTAAACTATTGCTGGAAATGGCACTATCAGATGGTGTACTCACTAAAGAGGAATTCCTCTTTTTATACATCAAACATCCTGCCACTCCATTTTTTTATCATATTCTGAAAATTCATAAAAATAAAGATAACCCTCCTGGCAGACCCATTATCTCTGGCATAGGCAGCATGACAAGTAATTTAGGTAGCTATATTGACCACTTCTTAAAAGACATAGTCATGAGTCTTTCATCATTTGTCAGAGACTCCAGCCACATACTGGAGATACTAGCGGGATATAAATGGGAACAGGGTTATAGATGGCTATCCCTAGACGTAGTGTCTCTTTACACATCCATTCAACATGACTTTGGCCTTCAAGCCATTCAACATTTCCTGGCAAAAGATCCATCACTTCATTATACCCAAATCCAATTTTTGTATAATTCCATTCAATTTGCACTGGATCATAATTACTTTTCTTTTTTAGACAAACATTACCGCCAGATTCAGGGTACTGCCATGGGAGCTCGATTTGCTCCCAGCTATGCGAACATATTCATGGGCTTTTGGGAGAATAAGTATATTTGGAGCAATAATCCTTTTAGTGCAAATCTAGTATTGTACGGAAGATATATAGACGATATCATTATTATCTGGGATGGTACCGATCTAGAACTTGATGGTTTTTTAAATCACTGCAGAAACAACCCATACAATATTTCTTTTACTCATGTGGTTGATAAAGATACACTGGTATTTCTGGATCTAGAACTTAGACACGAGAGTAATGGTGTGATTTGCTCAAAAACGCATTTTAAACCGACAGCAGGTAACTCCTATCTACACGCTAAGAGTAACCACCACCTCCAATGGATCCAGAATGTCCCTTTTGGACAGTTTTGCAGGCTGAAACGCACATGCACGCTTAAACAAGACTATATTGAACAGAGCCTTATCCTTAAACAGAAATTTAAAGATAAAGGATATAAGGAAAGTCTTATAGAGACAGCCTGCAATAAATATCTAGTGATGTATGACTCCAGTGTCCCTACAGAAACCGATTCTAACTCTAAAAAACCCAGTGTCACTTTTAACAATAAGGAAGCACGTTTTTGTACCAGATTTACCAATAAGTCTTGGCATATCAAACAAATTTTATCTAGAAACTGGAATATCCTTAAGAATGACCCCACTCTTGGAAATGCACTTCCTGATAAGCCCACACTCATCTTTAGAAAACCGAGAGACCTTAGGAGTCAAATAGCACCAAGCAGAGTGCGTAAAACCACGATAGTGAACTCGGGCCCATGGTCAATGTTATTCGACCAAAAGGGCAGCTATAGATGTGGCATCCCAAACTGTGGCACCTGTCAGATTATATGCCATCGAAAACGAGAGTTCACGAGTACTGATGGAAAAAGGTACCCCATCAAACAATTTATTAATTGCGGTACCTCCTTTGTCATCTATGGCATACTCTGTCCATGTGGCTTAATTTACGTGGGCCGCACTTCACGGTGCCTTAGGATTAGAATCTGTGAGCATAAGAGCAGCATCAAATTAGGGAAAGATAAGTACTCAGTCCCCCGCCATTTCAAAGAGAAGCATTCTAGCAACTAGCAACTATCTTGGTATGAAAGTGTTCGGGATTGAGGCCATCACTAAGGACCTGGATAGTGGGAGGAGACATCAGGAGCTATCCAAAAGGGAGAGCTTCTGGATTTTTACTTTGGGTACCCTGTCCCCCGGAGGACTTAATGATGATCTTGAAATACATACTCTCATCTAGCTTTCTGCTAGTGAGGGATATGTCTGGTGGGCATATATGTGTGTATATATATATACTGTGTAGATATGTCCATGGGTATGGTCCTACGTCCTGTTGCCGGTACATCCTGTGGCGTAGTTTTTTATTTTATTTTTTTATATATATATATTTCACATTTTTACACATTTTTACATATGAATTAATCAATGATTTGTTACATATCAAGGTGCATGTTTACATGTATTGTATTGTGTAGAGACATACATATACATACATGTATATATTTTAGAAAAATACTCTCTTTATAGAAGTTTTGATGGTGGGATTGCAGCTATGGGGGTTGACATCTGTATCAACGATTCATTGAGCTTGGAGACACACACACATACACATCCGACCTGTTGGTGTGTATTAGATCGGGCAGCAGTAAGTGGGGTCGGAGGAACTGGGACCCTGTGGCGATGTGACAGCGCTGCCTATGTGCGCGCGCAATGGCTAGTGGATACGAGCCATTGGGTTCGCGCTGCTACTGTCCTAGTGCGCATGCGCGGGATGGTCCGCGCATGCGCAGTAACTACCACGCCGTATCGGCGTGCGTTTCACAGGCAGATTCCATCTGCAACTACATCATGCAAGCAATATCTCCCTCTGCTGCCAAATAAACAACACACACCACCAATAACAAACACAGGTAATATGGATCTTTCCTGAATATACTGTCTCCTCCCCACCATCTATAAGAGTTATCCCCTGGTGGATTGCATGAATGCATGTTCACAAAAAACCTTCTCTTTTCATTTAGATTTTTATAGCAATATAGCTTTTTCTTCCAGCTGTCATTTTTAGCAAAATACTTTGGCTATATTGCCCACTGTGTGGGAACAATTTTGAAATCACTGGCCATGAATGGTTCATTCAGTTGTGTGAGTTCCTCATTTATCCTATACTCATTGTATGCATTTTTGATCGCTAGTGCAATGATGATAATTATGGCAATATATATATATTTCTAATTAAGGGATGAATTAGTGAAATTTTATTTATATTTATTTATTTTTTTTATATTTTTTTATTTTTTTGTTTATTTATACATTTACAAGCTGTATTTATGAATGATTTTATTTGTATTAATTGATTCCATATATGTGTATACATTTTATATATTTTCATCCGATTTTTGAAGTGTATTATCTATATGGTTCTATGAACTCTTGATGATTATTTATTGCATTTTGTGGACACCCGGGCCCCTCCTCCCTGCCCAGGACAGCCCAACCTATTGGGGAGGGCCTTATTTCAGTCTGGAGGCATAAAAGGGAACACACATTCTCAGTCCAGTCAGCTCTGAGGAAGAAGGCTTGTCCAGCGAAATGCGTCAGCTGTACTGAGTGGCTTCCTCCATGATGAGATTCGCATTTACATCTTGCCTTTAAAGTCCCTTTGAGGACCGACATGCCTGTTTTTATTCGCTGTTTGTGAGTACCATTCTTTTATTTAATAAATTTTGGTTTTTCTGTGTCTGTCCCTGAGTAACAATTCTGTGTCCCTGAGTAACAGTTCTGTGTCCCTGAGTAACAATTCTGTGTCCCTGAGTAACAATTCTGTGTCCCTCAGTAACAATTCTGTGTCCCTCAGGAACAATTCTGTGTCTGTCCCTGAGTAACAATTCTGTGTCCCTCAGTAACAATTCTGTGTACCTCAGTAACAATTCTGTGTCTGTCCCTGAGTAACAATTCTGTGTCCCTGAGTAACAGTTCTGTGTCCCTGAGTAACAATTCTGTGTCCCTGAGTAACAATTCTGTGTCCCTGAGTAACAATTCTGTGTCCCTCAGTAACAATTCTGTGTCCCTCAGTAACAATTCTGTGTCCCTCAGTAACAATTCTGTGTCTGTCCCTGAGTAACAATTCTGTGTCCCTGAGTAACAATTCTGTGTCCCTCAGTAACAATTCTGTGTCCCTCAGTAACAATTCTGTGTCCCTCAGTAACAATTCTGTGTCTGTCCCTGAGTAACAATTCTGTGTCCCTCAGTAACAATTCTGTGTCCCTCAGTAACAATTCTGTGTCCCTCAGTAACAATTCTGTGTCTGTCCCTGAGTAACAATTCTGTGTCCCTCAGTAACAATTCTGTGTCCCTCAGTAACAATTTTGTGTCTGTCCCTGAGTAACAATTCTGTGTCCCTCAGTAACAATTCTGTGTCCCTCAGTAACAATTCTGTGTCTGTCACTGAGTAACAATTCTGTGTCCCTGAGTAACAGTTCTGTGTCCCTGAGTAACAATTCTGTGTCCCTGATTAACAATTCTGTGTCCCTCAGTAACAATTCTGTGTCCCTCAGTAACAATTCTGTGTCCCTCAGTAACAATTCTGTGTCCCTCAGTAACAATTCTGTGTCTGTCCCTGAGTAACAATTCTGTGTCCCTCAGTAACAATTCTGTGTCCCTGAGTAACAATTCTGTGTCCCTCAGTAACAATTCTGTGTCCCTCAGTAACAATTCTGTGTCTGTCCCTGAGTAACAATTCTGTGTCCCTGAGTAACAATTCTGTGTCCCTCAGTAACAATTCTGTGTCCCTCAGTAACAATTCTGTGTCTGTCCCTGAGTAACAATTCTGTGTCCCTCAGTAACAATTCTGTGTCCCTCAGTAACAATTCTGTGTCCCTCAGTAACAATTCTGTGTCTGTCCCTGAGTAACAATTCTGTGTCCCTGAGTAACAGTTCTGTGTCCCTGAGTAACAATTCTGTGTCCCTCAGTAACAATTCTGTGTCTGTCCCTGAGTAACAATTCTGTGTCCCTCAGTAACAATTCTGTGTACCTCAGTAACAATTCTGTGTCTGTCCCTGAGTAACAATTCTGTGTCCCTGAGTAACAGTTCTGTGTCCCTGAGTAACAATTCTGTGTCCCTGAGTAACAATTCTGTGTCCCTCAGTAACAATTCTGTGTCCCTCAGTAACAATTCTGTGTCCCTCAGTAACAATTCTGTGTCCCTCAGTAACAATTCTGTGTCTGTCCCTGAGTAACAATTCTGTGTCCCTGAGTAACAATTCTGTGTCCCTCAGTAACAATTCTGTGTCCCTCAGTAACAATTCTGTGTCCCTCAGTAACAATTCTGTGTCTGTCCCTGAGTAACAATTCTGTGTCCCTCAGTAACAATTCTGTGTCCCTCAGTAACAATTCTGTGTCCCTCAGTAACAATTCTGTGTCTGTCCCTGAGTAACAATTCTGTGTCCCTGAGTAACAGTTCTGTGTCCCTGAGTAACAATTCTGTGTCCCTGAGTAACAATTCTGTGTCCCTCAGTAACAATTCTGTGTCCCTCAGTAACAATTCTGTGTCTGTCCCTGAGTAACAATTCTGTGTCCCTCAGTAACAATTCTGTGTCCCTCAGTAACAATTCTATATCCCTCAGTAACAATTCTGTGTCTGTCCCTGAGTAACAATTCTGTGTCCCTGAGTAACAGTTCTGTGTCCCTGAGTAACAATTCTGTGTCCCTGAGTAACAGTTCTGTGTCCCTGAGTAACAATTCTGTGTCCCTCAGTAACAATTCTGTGTCCCTCAGTAACAATTCTGTGTCTGTCCCTGAGTAACAATTCTGTGTCCCTGAGTAACAATTCTGTATCCCTCAGTAACAATTCTGTGTCCCTCAGTAACAATTCTGTGTCTGTCCCTGAGTAACAATTCTGTGTCCCTGAGTAACAGTTCTGTGTCCCTGAGTAACAATTCTGTGTCCCTGAGTAACAATTCTGTGTCCCTCAGTAACAATTCTGTGTCCCTCAGTAACAATTCTGTGTCTGTCCCTGAGTAACAATTCTGTGTCCCTGAGTAACAGTTCTGTGTCCCTGAGTAACAATTCTGTGTCCCTGAGTAACAGTTCTGTGTCCCTGAGTAACAGTTCTGTGTCCCTGAGTAACAATTCTGTGTCCCTCAGTAACAATTCTGTGTCCCTCAGTAACAATTCTGTGTCCCTCAGTAACAATTCTGTGTCTGTCCCTGAGTAACAATTCTGTGTCCCTGAGTAACAGTTCTGTGTCCCTGAGTAACAATTCTGTGTCCCTGAGTAACAATTCTGTGTCTCTAAGTAACGATTCTGTGGCCCTAAAGTCTCTTTGGCCCTAACTCTGTCCCTAATACAGAGAAGTCTGTCTCTCTTGAATGACCGGAGGCTAATGGAGAATTCTAAGATGGCCGCAATTTATAGCTCGACCATTACACAGTGCTGGCTGGCTGGCTGCTGATTGGCTAATGCGATCACATGTCATGAATGAATGCATTATGGGTCAGCGCGCCTTGTCTGCACGCCTTCCCAGAGATCCCCGCTCCGTCGCCACACATGTCGCCGCCATTTTTGGAAAATTTCGATTCGCGCATCCGAAGTCTGCTAATTTTCGGATTCGGCGCGAATATTTCCCAATATTCAAAACGAATTCCACTTCGCCATGTTCCATTCGCTCATCTCTAATTATAATGTTGCATAAAATTAGAAATAAAATATTGGAATACAGAATGTTTAAATAAAGTCCAAAAAGTATAGTTAAGTTCTTAATAATAAAATTGTATGTAATTGTGTGTGTATAATATGAATGTGTGTGGGTATGAGCAAGCAGCTCCCTTCGCCTTCCTGCCCAAAGAATGTGTGCTTTAAACCTTTGTCCTGCTCTAAAAAGAGCAATCCAGCCCCCACCATCTCCTAAAAATGGGCTGGTATACTTGTAGTCCCACAAAGATAATTGGAAACAGATGTGTATATATAACAAACCTCCAGTCTACTTCTCTCAAAGTCTGAGTGTAACTTTATCTCTTACATAGATGGGGGAGGATGGCTAGACCAATTGCTACCATATGTGTGGCTTGAATGTAAAGAAAACCCAAGATATATGTTCATATGTATATTCACAGACTATGAAGTCTAATTACTTACTTTTCCCAATCTAGAACAAATATAAATATAATAACTCAATTATTCTATTAAGATCCAACTCATTCATACTTATGTTAGTACTGTTAATAAGAAGATATTAGATATTAGGTTAAGGAAAGCTTCTAACATTTCCCTCTCAAAATGATCGATTTTATCGAATCTTAATCATTTTCCTTATCTTAATCCATTTATACACATTCTCGTCACTTTCGTATCCATTCATGCGTTTTTGGATCTTAAGATAATTGATCTGAACATATCTTTAATTTGATTCTATAATGGGAAAACAAATTCTTTCATAAACCTTTTGTTATGTATCACATAAAAATATTTTTACCCTTATTATTTTCCTTTTACCAAATAATTCATCTCCTTAATAAATGTATAACTGTAACATTATAGTACAATACTTTAAAATATGTCACTTAAAAAATAGATGTTTCATATTTTCCCTCCAAAATGTGTGTAGCACACAGTTCTATAATCCATACATTTTTCAAATTACCTTATCAACATTTAAACATAACATATGTTCTCTAACTTCAATCCATACATGTATATCAAATGATTTTTTTTTTAAAAACATACATATAACAATGTAAAGCTTGCCTAAGTTTTTCTATATGTACCTTAGAAAAACTTATCTCTAGCTTAATTAACAACAGATGTTCTAACTAAGTAGAGTGACTCTGTTGTAACAAAAGTTTAACCCTTTCACTTCTGAAAATACATAGTGTGTGATTGCAAATGTTCATGTGAAAACTGATCTCATCTTGATATGGTAAACATATTATGTCAAAATAAAATGTACACACAAAAAAAACCAATATATCTGATGAATGAATTATTTCATCAGTAGTCAAAAGTCAATTGTTTTATAAGTTCTTCCTCTATGAGATGCCTTGAGATGTCTTATCTTCTTCTAGCGCTCTGTAAAGTTAAAATAACTTTATTGAACATAAAAAGAACAACAAAAACTATGATGAATGAAATTCTTGTTGCAAAGCTTCTTCCAGAATAAATTTCCTTCTTGGAAAATGTATTATCATCTGAAAGTTTTAGAAATATTTGAGTTTTCTTCCTTTAACAGTTACTCTTAGGTCATTTCCTGTAACAGAAATGCAGTATCATTATTTTGGCATTGATAATTTTACATTGATTAATCCTCTTACATTTATCTGTTAACATTACATATCACAATCACAAACATTTCTAGTCATGACATGGAAGACATATTTTGATTATAACACTTCTTATTGACTTGTAGTGTTCTATTTTAGAATGCAGGCACTTCCGCCTAACAGTACTAGGGTCGCTGATTCAAATCCCAACCATGGCATCACCTGCCTGGAGTTTGTATGTTCTCCCTGTGCTTGCGTGGGTTTCCTCCAGGTACTCCAGTTTCCTCCCACACTCCAAAGTCATGTTGGTAGGAGAATTGCTCCTATCTAAATTGGTCCTAGTATGTGTATGTATGACTGTGAGTTAGGGACCTTAGATTGTACACCTCTTGAGGATTAGGGACTTATGTGAATGTACTATATATGTAAAAAGCACTACATAAATTGACAACGCTATATAAGTACCTGAAATAAACAAAATAAATATAACAGGACGCTACATCTCCATTATTGGTCATGATTCAAAACCTTGGTTTCAAAACCAAAGAAAGGTTTTGTATCAACCCAGAGACGACAAAGAATTATGCCTTTGATCTGATCTCTATAAAATTGGAAATATGCGTAACTGTATGTTGTGTTGGCTTACTTCTTGTAGTGTAAGACTGATCTGCAGTAATACATACTGGTTTCAAACTTTTCTCAGTTCCTATGTTGAAAACATGAGGTACAAACTTCTCACCTACAGCTGTACAAACATGTGTTGGTATGTTTTCCTGAAAATGTCTTTTTGTTACATCTATCTGAATGTGTTTGGAAAACAGTGTTTTGTACCATATAGGATAATTTTCACGATAATTTTCTGTTGAACCATCTTCCTCTAGTAGTTTCAGTGATGAATCAGGTGTCTGTAATATAATCTTACTTGATTTCACAATGTTTTCGGTTACCTTGACTGCAAAGAAAACACTTAACAATTTTTTCATATGTGCATCAAAGTTTTTCTCCGTATTTGTCAAAGTTCTTGAGAAGAAACCTATTATTTTCTGATTACCTTCTTTTAATTGTGACAAAGTTGCTGAGTTTGCATTATTGGACACATTGGTTTCTAAAACAAAAGGAATTTTACTACAAAACTCAACAGTATTTAATGTAGTAGCATTCTGCAAATCCCATTTCAATAGTTCAAAAGCTTCTTTCTCAGTTTGATCCCATTGGTCAAATACTCCATCTTTTTGTCTCAAACGATCAAATAATGATCTAGACTTCTCTGCAAAATTGGGTATAAATCTTTACAATGATTTACTTCACTCAAAAACTGATGCAAAGCCTTGCGATTTGTTGGAATTGGATAAGCAGAAATAGTTCTAACTTTTTCTTGCAACAACTGTCTCTGTCCATGACTAATTTGCATATGAAGGAATTCCACCTGTCTTTTCATCAACTGAACTTTCTCTGTATTCAATTTCAATCCTGCTGTTTGTAACAACGTAAATATTTCAGACAAAAGAGTGATATGCTCAGTTATATTTTGTATAGACAAGAGAAGCTTGTCTACATGCTGGACAATACATTCTGGCCTAGAGAATTTAGATAATATTTTTCCCAAATACTCATGAACAATTCCATCACTTAAATCTAAGCCTGGGGCTAATCTTGTGAATGTATACGTTTCTTTGTTGAAGCTAAAGGCAAGTTTATATTGACAACTCTTAGCTAAGGGTACTGACAAATGGCTATTGGCGATTTCAAGTACTGAGAATATTTTGGCCTTGGCATCCAGATGTGACATTATGTTACAATCAGGAACAATAGATTTGTTATTTGTGATGCATTTGTTCAATGTCCTGAAATCAACTGATAAAGAATATGAATTATCAGCTTTGATAGGCCAAATACAATTATTCACCACTGATTGTACTTTCTTTAAAATTCCTTGCTGTAAAAACTCATCTACAATGGAAGAGATTGGATTAATTGATTCTAATGGCAATTTGTATTGAGGTTGAGGCTTAGGGTCTCTACCTTCTATGTCAACTTCAAAATTTGTAAACAAACCTACATCATTTTTGCTTTGATTCCAAAGATCTTTATGTGATCTAACCAATTGTTCCAATTCAAGATTGGTTCCTGTATGTGGCCATTTATGATCTGAAGACATGTCAGCAGTTGCTGTACAAATACTTCCAACATTACAGTACATGGAAGAATCAATTAATGTTGATTTGGGCCTTCCACTTTCATCCAATAAATTTGGAGCAACATATTCCAACGGTAAAGAAGAAGAATCTCGATTTGATCCTGATTTAAATTTCGGCAATGGCAGTAAACCATTCCTATTAGTGACAACAGCACTGTTTACCATATTGTTTAAGCTGTTGTTAACTCTCAGTGAACTGATCTTTTTAACTTCTGAGGCATAAGGCAACTCAGACAGACTATTGTTGGAACATGGAGGAGCAGATTGTTCAGAAATTATATTTTGGTCTTCTAATTCCAAAGCTTTTCTTTGTAAATCTAATTTATACTGAATACAATCTCTTTTCAAATGACCAAATCGTTTACAATAGAAACAAATAGTATTTCCTGTCTGCTCTGAGACTCTCGTCCTGCCTGTGACGTGTTCATCATCATAATTGGGTGTGGCTAAGCACATGGTCTCTCTCTGTTCTCCATTTTGAACAATTAAACTTTCCTTCTTCTGCTTATTTAATTTAAGTTGTCTCCTAACTGTATCAATAACTTTGGCTGCGTGATCTAAATCATTTTTTCCAGTAGCAATAATAAAAGATGCTGGATCAAGATACTTGAATGTTTTAACAAAAGCATTTACCATAGAAGGAGTCTCATTGTCTAAATTAAATATCATTTTGTATACTTTAGAAAATCTATTTTTAAATTCAAAAGGATCATCATTAATCGTAGCTCTTAAGGAGTCTAAGATTTCCAAAGAAGGAGTTTCCTCTCCAGTAGTAAATATCAATAATTGACGTAGTCGGTCTGATGCATTGCTATGCATTTCCTCATCATCCTCAATATATGGCATTTTGATTAATCTACGTGCCATAACTAGAGATGAGCGAAGTATTCAAAAATTCGATTCGACTGATTTGGCGAATTCGTGGAAAAATTTCGATTCGAGTCGAATATATTCGCTGTGAATTTAACTTAAAAAAGGGTGTTTCTAGGCTTCAGAGAGACTTAATATTAGTGCAGAACACTGTACCTTTAATTTAAATGCCCTTGGAGTCTGCTGGGGAAGAGAAATAATACTGTCAGTCAGTATGACATGCAGATGAGTGCCGTCGATCTTAGAATCACCGCACACTTCACTCATTTGGGCAGTCACGGGGCCAAAACCAGAGTGTGGAGCCACAGTGTGGCGGTGGAGGCAGAAGCAATGGGAGGCCATACAGCACCCTATGACAAAAATGGAAACCACCAGCAGTGTGAGGAGACCTGAAAGTGGCACATGGCAGAGTCTGGCGATAGAGACAGCAGCAATGGGAGGCCGTACAGGGACCCATGACACACTCTGGACCTGGCAGCAGCATGAGGAGGCGGTACAGGGGCCCATGACAGATTACGGGCCTGGCAGCAGCATGAGGAGTCGGTACGGGGGCCCATGGCAGATTACGGGCCTGGCAGCAGCAATGGGAGGCCGTACAGGGACCCATGACACACTCTGGACCTGGCAGCAGCATGGGGAGGCGGTACAGGGGCCCATGACAGATTACGGGCCTGGCAGCAGCATGAGGAGTCGGTACGGGGGCCCATGACACACTCTGGACCTGGCAGCAGCATGAGGAGGCGGTACAGGGGCGCATGACAGATTACGAGCCTGGCAGCAGCAACTTGGACAGGAGGACGTTCAGCTTCTGCACCGTCGGGTGCGTGCTCGCAAACTGTTGTCTCTTGGAAACGGATTCCAAGAAAGACTGCTGACGGAATCCGTGAAGAGGAGTAGCAGGAGAAGGAGCATCTGAACGAGCGGAATATGCCAACAAGCGACAACAGGGGCCCATGACAGATTACGGGCCTGGTAGCAGCATGAGGAGTCGGTACGGGGGCCCATGGCAGATTAGGGGCCTGGCAGCAGCTATGGGAGGCCCGTAATCTGCCAGCACCCTATGACAAAAAATGGAACCCACCAGCAGTGTGAGGAGACCTGAAAGTGGCACATGGCAGAGTGTGGCGATGGAGACAGCAGCAATGGGAGGCTGTACAGGGACCCATGAGAGACTCTGGACCTGGCAGCAGCATGAGGAGGCGGTATAGTGGCCCATGGCAGATTAGGGGCCTGAGAGCAGCTATGGGAGGCCCGTAATCTGCCAGCACCCTATGACAAAAAATGGAACACACCAGCAGTGTGAGGAGACCTGAAAGTGGCACATGGCAGAGTGTGGCGATGGAGACAGCAGCAATGGGAGGCCGTACAGGGACCCATGAGAGACTCTGGACTTGGCAGCAGCATGAGGAGGCGGTATAGGGGCCCATGGCAGATTAGGGGCCTGGCAGCAGCTATGGGAAGCCCGTAATCTGCCAGCACCCTATGACAAAAAATGGAACACACCAGCAGTGTGAGGAGACCTGAAAGTGGCACATGTTTGGGGCATGATTCATGGCGGATTTAGTCAGTTGTGTCAGGAACTGGTGGTTTGAAATCCAGACTAATCCACGCCTGATTCATTTTCACAAACGTGAGTCTCTCCACACTTTGGGTGGACAGTCGTGTCCTCCGCGGAGTTGCAATACCTCCTGCCGCACTAAACACGCACTCCGATGCCACGCTACTGGCCGGGCATGACAGTCTTTCAAGGGCAAATTCAGCTAGTTGGGGCCAAAGGTCAAGTTTCGTTGCCCAGTAGTCAAGGGGATTGTCTACCTCGGTTGGCAGGGTGCTGTCCAAGTAGGCCTAAGCCTGTTGTTTGAGGTCCTGCTCCAGGTCCACCTGATGCTGCTGCTGCTGCTGCGGCTGGTTAGTAGTTTCCTCACTGCGCTGGTGAAGAAAGCTACTCATCATCGACTGCAGACTGAGGCAGCTGCTGCTGGTGGAGCTGCCACTGCTCCTACCACCCCACCCCTCCCCTGCTGCCATGGCAGCGGAACGCGAGCGCACAGGGCCCACAGTGTCTGAGGATGGACGTTGGCGCAGACAGGCAGAGACCAGCTGACTACATAGGTGGTTTTTATAGTACGTTATTTTGGCCTCCCTCTCAGCAGGTGTGAAAAAGGCCACCATTTTTGAACGGTAGCGAGGGTCCAACAAGGTGGACAGCCAAAAGTCATCCCTCTGTCTGATGGTTATTATTCGGCTGTCGCTACGCAAGCAAGCGAGCATGCTATGGGCCATTTGTGCCAAGGAATGCGAGGGACTCCCTGCCTCCATCTCCACAGCATACTGCCACGGTGCGTCTGGGTCCTCTGTCTCCTCTTCCTCCTCCTCTACCAGATGCTCCTGCTCCTCCACTCCTGTCCGCTGAGTGGAAAAACCACCCATTTCACTCAATAATTCCTGAGCACCAATGTCCTCCTCTACCTCCTCCTCTTCTTCCTGTCCTGCCCCCACAGGGGTCATGTGGCGTTGAGATCTGTGCGCCACGTCTACCGCACACTGACCAGCCATTGTTAACAGCATTTGTTCCAGGACGTGCAACAGAGGAATGACGTCGTTCATCCCATAGTCCTGCCGACTCACGAATAGCGTGGCCTCCTCAAAGGGCCTGAGCAAGCGCAGGTGTCACGCATGAGCTGCCAATGGCTGACATCTAAGTTACACAGGGAGTACCTTTATCCGCTTTTAACATCAGGAAATCTGTGATGGCCTTTTGCTGTTCGTAAAGGCGGTCTAACATATGTAGGGTTGAATTCCACCTTGTTGCAACGTCACAGCATGAGGAGTCGGTACGGGGGCCCATGGCAGATTACGGGCCTGGCAGCAGCAATGGGAGGCACGTAATCTGCCAGCACCCTATGTCAAAAAATTCAACACACCAGCAGTGTGTGAGGAGACCTGAAAGTGGCACATGGCAGAGTGTGGCGATGGAGACAGCAGCAATGGGAGGCCGTACAGGGACCCATGACAGACTCTGGACTTGGCAGCAGCATGAGGAGGCGGTATATAGGGGCCTATGGCAGATTAGGGGCCTGGCAGCAGCTATAGGAGGCCCGTAATCTGCCAGCACCCTATGTCAAAAAATTCAACACACCAGCAGTGTGAGGAGACCTGAAAGTGGCACATGGCAGAGTGTGGCGATGGAGACAGCAGCAATGGGAGGCCGTACAGGGACCCATGACAGACTCTGGACTTGGCAGCAGCATGAGGAGGCGGTATATAGGGGCCTATGGCAGATTAGGGGCCTGGCAGCAGCTATGGGAGGCCCGTAATCTGCCAGCACCCTATGTCAAAAAATTGAACACACCAGCAGTGTGTGAGGAGACCTGAAAGTGGCACATGGCAGAGTGTGGCGATGGAGACAGCAGCAATGGGAGGCCGTACAGGGACCCATGAGAGACTCTGGACTTGGCAGCAGCATGAGGAGGCGGTATAGGGGCCCATGGCAGATTAGGGGCCTGGCAGCAGCTATGGGAGGCCCGTAATCTGCCAGCACCCTATGTCAAAAAATTCAACACACCAGCAGTGTGAGGAGACCTGAAAGTGGCACATGGCACAGTGTGGCGATGGAGACAGCAGCAATGGGAGGCCGTACAGGGACCCATGACAGACTCTGGACTTGGCAGCAGCATGAGGAGGCGGTATATAGGGGCCTATGGCAGATTAGGGGCCTGGCAGCAGCTATAGGAGGCCCGTAATCTGCCAGCACCCTATGTCAAAAAATTCAACACACTAGCAGTGTGAGGAGACCTGAAAGTGGCACATGGCAGAGTGTGGCGATGGAGACAGCAGCAATGGGAGGCCGTACAGGGACCCATGACAGACTCTGGACTTGGCAGCAGCATGAGGAGGCGGTATATAGGGGCCTATGGCAGATTAGGGGCCTGGCAGCAGCTATGGGAGGCCCGTAATCTGCCAGCACCCTATTGCAAAAAATTGAACACACCAGCAGAGTGTGAGGAGACCTGAAAGTGGCACATGGCAGAGTGTGGCGATGGAGACAGCAGCAATGGGAGGCCGTACAGGGACCCATGACAGACTCTGGACTTGGCAGCAGCATGAGGAGGCGGTATATAGGGGCCTATGGCAGATTAGGGGCCTGGCAGCAGCTATGGGAGGCCCGTAATCTGCCAGCACCCTATGTCAAAAAATTCAACACACCAGCAGTGTGAGGAGACCTGAAAGTGGCACATGGCACAGTGTGGCGATGGAGACAGCAGCAATGGGAGGCCGTACAGGGACCCATGACAGACTCTGGACTTGGCAGCAGCATGAGGAGGCGGTATATAGGGGCCTATGGCAGATTAGGGGCCTGGCAGCAGCTATAGGAGGCCCGTAATCTGCCAGCACCCTATGTCAAAAAATTCAACACACTAGCAGTGTGAGGAGACCTGAAAGTGGCACATGGCAGAGTGTGGCGATGGAGACAGCAGCAATGGGAGGCCGTACAGGGACCCATGACAGACTCTGGACTTGGCAGCAGCATGAGGAGGCGGTATATAGGGGCCTATGGCAGATTAGGGGCCTGGCAGCAGCTATAGGAGGCCCGTAATCTGCCAGCACCCTATGTCAAAAAATTCAACACACCAGCAGTGTGAGGAGACCTGAAAGTGGCACATGGCAGAGTGTGGCGATGGAGACAGCAGCAATGGGAGGCCGTACAGGGACCCATGAGAGACTCTGGACTTGGCAGCAGCATGAGGAGGCGGTATATAGGGGCCTATGTCAGATTAGGGGCCTGGCAGCAGCTATGGGAGGCCCGTAATCTGCCAGCACCCTATGTCAAAAAATTGAACACACCAGCAGTGTGTGAGGAGACCTGAAAGTGGCACATGGCAGAGTGTGGCGATGGAGACAGCAGCAATGGGAGGCCGTACAGGGACCCATGAGAGACTCTGGACCTGGCAGCAGCATGAGGAGGCGGTATATAGGGGCCTATGGCAGATTAGGGGCCTGGCAGCAGCTATAGGAGGCCCGTAATCTGCCAGCACCCTATGTCAAAAAATTCAACACACCAGCAGTGTGAGGAGACCTAAAAGTGGCACATGGCATGAGACACTGTGGACCTGGCAGCAGCATGAGGAGGCGGTACAGGGGCCCATGGCAGATTAGGGGCCTGGCAGCAGCTATAGGAGGCCCGTAATCTGCCAGCACCCTATGTCAAAAAATTGAACACACCAGCAGTGTGTGAGGAGACCTGAAAGTGGCACATGGTAGAGTGTGGCGATGGAGACAGCAGCAATGGGAGGCCGTACAGGGACCCATGACAGACTCTGGACTTGGCAGCAGCATGAGGAGGCGGTATAGGGGCCCATGGCAGATTAGTGGCCTGGCAGCAGCTATGGGAGGCCCGTAATATGCCAGCACCCTATGTCAAAAAATTCAACACACCAGCAGTGTGAGGAGACCTGAAAGTGGCACATGGCATGAGACACTGTGGACCTGGCAGCAGCATGAGGAGGCGGTACAGGGGCCCATGGCAGATTAGGGGCCTGGCAGCAGCTATAGGAGGCCCGTAATCTGCCAGCACCCTATGTCAAAAAATTGAACACACCAGCAGTGTGTGAGGAGACCTGAAAGTGGCACATGGCAGAGTGTGGCGATGGAGACAGCAGCAATGGGAGGCCGTACAGGGACTCATGACAGACTCTGGACTTGGCAGCAGCATGAGGAGGCGGTATATAGGGGCCCATGGCAGATTAGGGGCCTGGCAGCAGCTATAGGAGGCCCGTAATCTGCCAGCACCCTATGTCAAAAAATTCAACACACCAGCAGTGTGAGGAGACCTGAAAGTGGCACATGGCAGAGTGTGGCGATGGAGACAGCAGCAATGGGAGGCCGTACAGGGACCCATGACAGACTCTTGACCTGGCAGCAGCATGAGGAGGCGGTATATAGGGGCCTATGGCAGATTAGGGGCCTGGCAGCAGCTATAAGAGGCCCGTAATCTGCCAGCACCCTATGTCAAAAAATTCAACACACCAGCAGTGTGAGGAGACCTGAAAGTGGCACATGGCAGAGTGTGGCGATGGAGACAGCAGCAATGGGAGGCCGTACAGGGACCCATGACAGACTCTGGACTTGGCAGCAGCATGAGGAGGCGGTATATAGGGGCCTATGGCAGATTAGGGGCCTGGCAGCAGCTATAGGAGGCCCGTAATCTGCCAGCACCCTATGTCAAAAAATTCAACACACCAGCAGTATGAGGAGACCTGAAAGTGGCACATGGCAGAGTGTGGCGATGGAGACAGCAGCAATGGGAGGCCGTACAGGGACCCATGAGAGACTCTGGACTTGGCAGCAGCATGAGGAGGCGGTATATAGGGGCCTATGGCAGATTAGGGGCCTGGCAGCAGCTATGGGAGGCCCGTAATCTGCCAGCACCCTATGTCAAAAAATTGAACACACCAGCAGTGTGTGAGGAGACCTGAAAGTGGCACATGGCAGAGTGTGGCGATGGAGACAGCAGCAATGGGAGGCCGTACAGGGACCCATGACAGACTCTGGACTTGGCAGCAGCATGAGGAGGCGGTATATAGGGGCCTATGGCAGATTAGGGGCCTGGCAGCAGCTATGGGAGGCCCGTAATCTGCCAGCACCCTATGTCAAAAAATTCAACACACCAGCAGTGTGAAGAGACCTGAAAGTGGCACATGGCAGAGTGTGGCGATGGAGACAGCAGCAATGGGAGGCCGTACAGGGACCCATGACAGACTCTGGACTTGGCAGCATCATGAGGAGGCGGTATATAGGGGCCTATGGCAGATTAGGGGCCTGGCAGCAGCTATAGGAGGCCCGTAATCTGCCAGCACCCTATGTCAAAAAATTGAACACACCAGCAGTGTGAGGAGACCTGAAAGTGGCACATGGCAGAGTGTGGCGATGGAGACAGCAGCAATGGGAGGCCGTACAGGGACCCATGACAGACTCTGGACTTGGCAGCAGCATGAGGAGGCGGTATATAGGGGCCTATGGCAGATTAGGGGCCTGGCAGCAGCTATAGGAGGCCCGTAATCTGCCAGCACCCTATGTCAAAAAATTCAACACACCAGCAGTGTGAGGAGACCTGAAAGTGGCACATGGCAGAGTGTGGCGATGGAGACAGCAGCAATGGGAGGCCGTACAGGGACCCATGACAGACTCTGGACTTGGCAGCAGCATGAGGAGGCGGTATATAGGGGCCTATGGCAGATTAGGGGCCTGGCAGCAGCTATGGGAGGCCCGTAATCTGCCAGCACCCTATGTCAAAAAATTGAACACACCAGCAGTGTGTGAGGAGACCTGAAAGTGGCACATGGCAGAGTGTGGCGATGGAGACAGCAGCAATGGGAGGCCGTACAGGGACCCATGAGAGACTCTGGACCTGGCAGCAGCATGAGGAGGCGGTATATAGGGGCCTATGGCAGATTAGGGGCCTGGCAGCAGCTATAGGAGGCCCGTAATCTGCCAGCACCCTATGTCAAAAAATTCAACACACCAGCAGTGTGAGGAGACCTAAAAGTGGCACATGGCATGAGACACTGTGGACCTGGCAGCAGCATGAGGAGGCGGTACAGGGGCCCATGGCAGATTAGGGGCCTGGCAGCAGCTATAGGAGGCCCGTAATCTGCCAGCACCCTATGTCAAAAAATTCAACACACCAGCAGTGTGAGGAGACCTGAAAGTGGCACATGGCAGAGTGTGGCGATGGAGACAGCAGCAATGGGAGGCCGTACAGGGACCCATGAGAGACTCTGGACTTGGCAGCAGCATGAGGAGGCGGTATATAGGGGCCTATGGCAGATTAGGGGCCTGGCAGCAGCTATAGGAGGCCCGTAATCTGCCAGCACCCTATGTCAAAAAATTCAACACACCAGCAGTGTGAGGAGACCTAAAAGTGGCACATGGCATGAGACACTGTGGACCTGGCAGCAGCATGAGGAGGCGGTACAGGGGCCCATGGCAGATTAGGGGCCTGGCAGCAGCTATAGGAGGCCCGTAATCTGCCAGCACCCTATGTCAAAAAATTCAACACACCAGCAGTGTGAGGAGACCTGAAAGTGGCACATGGCAGAGTGTGGCGATGGAGACAGCAGCAATGGGAGGCCGTACAGGGGCACATGAGAGACTCTGGACTTGGCAGCAGCATGAGGAGGCGGTATATAGGGGCCTATGGCAGATTAGGGGCCTGGCAGCAGCTATGGGAGGCCCGTAATCTGCCAGCACCCTATGTCAAAAAATTGAACACACCAGCAGTGTGTGAGGAGACCTGAAAGTGGCACATGGCAGAGTGTGGCGATGGAGACAGCAGCAATGGGAGGCCGTACAGGGACCCATGACAGACTCTGGACTTGGCAGCAGCATGAGGAGGCGGTATATAGGGGCCTATGGCACATTAGGGGCCTGGCAGCAGCTATGGGAGGCCCGTAATCTGCCAGCACCCTATGTCAAAAAATTCAACACACCAGCAGTGTGAAGAGACCTGAAAGTGGCACATGGCAGAGTGTGGCGATGGAGACAGCAGCAATGGGAGGCCGTACAGGGACCCATGACAGACTCTGGACTTGGCAGCATCATGAGGAGGCGGTATATAGGGGCCTATGGCAGATTAGGGGCCTGGCAGCAGCTATAGGAGGCCCGTAATCTGCCAGCACCCTATGTCAAAAAATTCAACACACCAGCAGTGTGAGGAGACCTGAAAGTGGCACATGGCAGAGTGTGGCGATGGAGACAGCAGCAATGGGAGGCCGTACAGGGACCCATGACAGACTCTGGACTTGGCAGCAGCATGAGGAGGCAGTATATAGGGGCCTATGGCAGATTAGGGGCCTGGCAGCAGCTATAGGAGGCCCGTAATCTGCCAGCACCCTATGTCAAAAAATTCAACACACCAGCAGTGTGAGGAGACCTGAAAGTGGCACATGGCAGAGTGTGGCGATGGAGACAGCAGCAATGGGAGGCCGTACAGGGACCCATGACAGACTCTGGACTTGGCAGCAGCATGAGGAGGCGGTATATAGGGGCCTATGGCAGATTAGGGGCCTAGCAGCAGCTATGGGAGGCCCGTAATCTGCCAGCACCCTATGTCAAAAAATTCAACACACCAGCAGTGTGAGGAGACCTAAAAGTGGCACATGGCATGAGACACTGTGGACCTGGCAGCAGCATGAGGAGGCGGTACAGGGGCCCATGGCAGATTAGGGGCCTGGCAGCAGCTATAGGAGGCCCGTAATCTGCCAGCACCCTATGTCAAAAAATTGAACACACCAGCAGTGTGTGAGGAGACCTGAAAGTGGCACATGGTAGAGTGTGGCGATGGAGACAGCAGCAATGGGAGGCCGTACAGGGACCCATGACAGACTCTGGACTTGGCAGCAGCATGAGGAGGCGGTATAGGGGCCCATGGCAGATTAGGGGCCTGGCAGCAGCTATGGGAGGCCCGTAATATGCCAGCACCCTATGTCAAAAAATTCAACACACCAGCAGTGTGAGGAGACCTGAAAGTGGCACATGGCATGAGACACTGTGGACCTGGCAGCAGCATGAGGAGGAGGTACAGGGGCCCATGGCAGATTAGGGGCCTGGCAGCAGCTATAGGAGGCCCGTAATCTGCCAGCACCCTATGTCAAAAAATTGAACACACCAGCAGTGTGTGAGGAGACCTGAAAGTGGCACATGGCAGAGTGTGGCGATGGAGACAGCAGCAATGGGAGGCCGTACAGGGACTCATGACAGACTCTGGACTTGGCAGCAGCATGAGGAGGCGGTATATAGGGGCCCATGGCAGATTAGGGGCCTGGCAGCAGCTATAGGAGGCCCGTAATCTGCCAGCACCCTATGTCAAAAAATTCAACACACCAGCAGTGTGAGGAGACCTGAAAGTGGCACATGGCAGAGTGTGGCGATGGAGACAGCAGCAATGGGAGGCTGTACAGGGACCCATGACAGACTCTGGACCTGGCAGCAGCATGAGGAGGCGGTATATAGGGGCCTATGGCAGATTAGGGGCCTGGCAGCAGCTATAAGAGGCCCGTAATCTGCCAGCACCCTATGTCAAAAAATTCAACACACCAGCAGTGTGAGGAGACCTGAAAGTGGCACATGGCAGAGTGTGGCGATGGAGACAGCAGCAATGGGAGGCCGTACAGGGACCCATGACAGACTCTGGACTTGGCAGCAGCATGAGGAGGCGGTATATAGGGGCCTATGGCAGATTAGGGGCCTGGCAGCAGCTATAGGAGGCCCGTAATCTGCCAGCACCCTATGTCAAAAAATTCAACACACCAGCAGTGTGAGGAGACCTGAAAGTGGCACATGGCAGAGTGTGGCGATGGAGACAGCAGCAATGGGAGGCCGTACAGGGACCCATGAGAGACTCTGGACTTGGCAGCAGCATGAGGAGGCGGTATATAGGGGCCTATGGCAGATTAGGGGCCTGGCAGCAGCTATGGGAGGCCCGTAATCTGCCAGCACCCTATGTCAAAAAATTGAACACACCAGCAGTGTGTGAGGAGACCTGAAAGTGGCACATGGCAGAGTGTGGCGATGGAGACAGCAGCAATGGGAGGCCGTACAGGGACCCATGACAGACTCTGGACTTGGCAGCAGCATGAGGAGGCGGTATATAGGGGCCTATGGCAGATTAGGGGCCTGGCAGCAGCTATGGGAGGCCCGTAATCTGCCAGCACCCTATGTCAAAAAATTGAACACACCAGCAGTGTGTGAGGAGACCTGAAAGTGGCACATGGCAGAGTGTGGCGATGGAGACAGCAGCAATGGGAGGCCGTACAGGGACCCATGACAGACTCTGGACTTGGCAGCAGCATGAGGAGGCGGTATATAGGGGCCTATGGCAGATTAGGGGCCTGGCAGCAGCTATGGGAGGCCCGTAATCTGCCAGCACCCTATGTCAAAAAATTGAACACACCAGCAGTGTGTGAGGAGAACTGAAAGTGGCACATGGCAGAGTGTGGCGATGGAGACAGCAGCAATGGGAGGCCGTACAGGGACCCATGACAGACTCTGGACTTGGCAGCAGCATGAGGAGGCGGTATATAGGGGCCTATGGCAGATTAGGGGCCTGGCAGCAGCTATGGGAGGCCCGTAATCTGCCAGCACCCTATGACAAAAAATGGAACACACCAGCAGTGTGTGAGGAGACCTGAAAGTGGCACATGTTTGAGGCATGATTCATGGCGTATTTAGTCAGTTGTGTCAGGAACTGGTGGTTTGAAATCCAGACTAATCCACGCCTGATTCATTTTCACAAACGTGAGTCTCTCCACACTTTGGGTGGACAGTCGTGTCCTCCGCGGAGTTACAATACCTCCTGCCGCACTAAACACGCGCTCCGATGCCACGCTACTGGCCGGGCATGACAGCCTTTCAAGGGCAAATTCAGCTAGTTGGGGCCAAAGGTCAAGTTTCGTTGCCCAGTAGTCAAGGGGATTGTCAACCTCGGTTGGCAGGGTGCTGTCCAAGTAGGCCCAAGCCTGTTGTTTGAGGTCCTGCTCCAGGTCCACCTGATGCTGCTGCTGCTGCGGCTGGTTAGTAGTTTCCTCACTGCGCTGGTGAAGAAAGCTACTCATCATCGACTGCAGACTGAGGCAGCTGCTGCTGGTGGAGCTGCCACTGCTCCTACCACCCCACCCCTCCCCTGCTGCCATGGCAGCGGAACGCGAGCGCACAGGGCCCACAGTGTCTGAGGATGGACGTTGGCGCACAAAGGCAGAGACCAACTGACTACATAGGTGGTTTTTATAGTACGTTATTTTGGCCTCCCTCTCAGCAGGTGTGAAAAAGACCACCATTTTTGAACGGTAGCGAGGGTCCAACAAGGTGGACAGCCAAAAGTCATCCCTCTGTCTGATGGTTATTATTCGGCTGTCGCTACGCAAGCAACCGAGCATGCTATGGGCCATTTGTGCCAAGGAATGCGAGGGACTCCCTGCCTCATCTCCACAGCATACTGCCACGGTGCGTCTGGGTCCTCTGTCTCCTCCTCCTCCTCCTCTACCAGATGCTCCTGCTCCTCCACTCCTGTCCGCTGAGTGGAAAAACCACCCATTTCACTCAATAATTCCTGAGCACCAATGTCCTCCTCTACCTCCTCCTCTTCTTCCTGTCCTGCCCCCACAGGGGTCATGTGGCGTTGAGATCTGTTCGCCACGTCTACCGCACCCTGACCAGCCATTGTTAACAGCATTTGTTCAAGGACGTGCAACAGAGGAATGACGTCGTTCATCCCATAGTCCTGCCGACTCACGAATAGCGTGGCCTCCTCAAAGGGCCTGAGCAAGCGGCAGGTGTCACGCATGAGCTGCCAATGGCTGACATCGAAGTTACACAGGGGAGTACCTTTATCCGCTTGTAACATCAGGAAATCGGTGATGGCCTTTCGCTGCTCGTAAAGGCGGTCTAACATGTGTAGGGTTGAATTCCACCTTGTTGCAACGTCGCAGATCAGGCGATGATGTGGAATTCCGTTCTGCCGCTGCAGCTCAATGAGGGTGTGCTTTGCGGTGTAGGAATGCTGAAATGCATGCAAAGTTTACGTGACATTTTAAGGATGTCTTGCAGTGGGATGGTGGATTTTAGGAACCGCTTGACAACCAGATTGAACACGTGAGCCATGCATGGCGCATGGCACAACCTTCCTTGACGCAGAGCAGACACCATGTTCTTTCCGTTGTCGGTCAACATGGTTCCGATTTTCAGTTTGCGCGGAGACAGCCATCTGTCGATTTCTCTGTTCATTACACTCAGAAGTTCCTCCCCTGTGTGACTACGTTCGCCAAGGCATACCAGGTGCAGAACAGCGTGACACCGTTGCGCCCTGCACATGTGATATGCCGGTCGGGTAATGGGACTTGGCACGGGGGTGGCGGCTGAGGACACGGCGAAAGAAGAGGTGGTAGAGGCGGACATCTTTTGTGGACCAAGGACGTGCAAACGTGGAGGCAAAAGCGGCGTGACCTGTCCAAGTTGCTGGTGCGGCTGTGACGGCACCACGTTCACCCAGTGGGCCGTAAATGACATGTACTGTCCCTGACCGTAGTTACAGCTCCACACGTCGGCGCTGCCGTGCACTTTGGCAGAGACCGACATGTTCAAAGACTGGCCCACCATCTCTTCTACATGTGAATGCAGGGCTGGCACTGCCTTTTTGGCAAAGAAATGACGGCTTGGCACTCTCCACCGCGGCGCGGCACAAGCCATCATTTCTTGGAAAGGTGCTGAGTCCACCACTTGGAAAGGGAGGGACTGCAGCACCAGCAACTTGGACAGGAGGACGTTCAGCTTTTGCACCGTCGGGTGCGTGCTCGCAAACTGTTGTCTCTTGGAAACGGATTCCAAGAAAGACTGCTGACGGAATCCGTGAAGAGGAGTAGCAGGAGAAGGAGCATCTGAACGAGCGGAAGATGCCAACGAGCGACAACTCCCCTCAGCAGAGGTGTTCGAGCCTTGACTGGCTGATGGAGGGCGATTGACGTCGGGTGACGGAGCAAGTAACGGAGCGGGTGATGGAGCGGGGTCTGGGGCGGGCAGAACCGCCGTATCTTTATCACGGTTTTCCCAGGCCACCAAATGGCGACGCTGCATATGCTGCCGCAACGCTGTAGTCCCAACATGGGCCCCCTGGCCACGCTTGACTTTCTGGCCACATAGTCGACATACGGCTACGTTTACTTCCTCGGGCGGCTTGACGAAAAATTGCCACACCGCCGAGTAGGAAACTTTGCCCCCGATACTCCTCACTGGCTGACTGCTGCTTCCTCCGTGCACACCGGCACCACTACTGGCTGTGGTGGTAGGCTGCAGTGGAGCTGGTGCTCTACCCCGTGGCCGTTTGGCTCCACTGACACTGCTGCGACCCTGCTGCTGCCTCCTGGGCAACCCACCGACTGTTTCGCTCGCTGCCAAGCTGCCACCCTCTTCTCCTGATGATGCGGAAGAAATTGCCTGATGACGACGAGGCTGCCAAGTGCGATCAACCTCCTCATCATCAAGTAGGGTCTCCGCCTCACTACTAGCCCCCTCGGCTGCGTCTGGGTCAGGAGACAGACCTGTCTCTAGACCAGCTACCGAGCCACTCTCCTCGCCACTACTTCTTCGCCTGGCTGCTGAAAAGGCGGATGTCTCCCCCCGTTCCTGACCGCCCTCTGTTAGCTCTTCCTCACTGTACAGTGGGGCTGAGCCCACAGCATGCGATACTTCGCTTGGTGAGGGAACACCAAAGGACAGCGGCAGGTAGAGGACACGTGATTTCAGTGGGCTTGGTCCCGGGCCATGCCAACTAATGGTTGTGTCTGACGTACCCACCGACCGTTGGCTGTAGGTGTCAGAGGTGACCTGGGAAGAGGAAGACGACCGAGCCAACCAATCGACGACGGCAGGGTTGTCGGTGGAGACACGACCGCTGGATGACACCGGGAGCACTGGCCTCTGGCTGCGAATAGTGCTGCCTCGACCCCTTCCTCTGCTGCCACGTCTGATCGCTCCTAAAACATTGCCTCCTCTGCCACTCCTCTGCATGTTGTCTGACATACTCTTTAATTCAACGATTCTGTGTCCCTGAGTAACAATTCTGTGTCCCTGAGTAACAATTCTGTGTCTGTCCCTGAGTAACAATTCTGTGGCCCTAAGTAACGGTTCTGTGGCCCTCAGTAACAATTCTGTGTCCCTCAGTAACAATTCTGTGTCTGTCCCTGAGTAACAATTATGTGGCCCTAAGTAATGGTTCTGTGGCCCTCAGTAACAATTCTGTGTCCCTGATTAACGTTTATGTGGCCCTAAGTAACAGTTCTGTGGCCCTCAGTAACAATTCTGTGTCCCTGAGTAACAATTCTGTGTCTGTCCGAGTAATAATTCTGTGGCCCTAAGTAACAGTTCTGTGGCCCTCAGTAACAATTCTGTGTCCCTGAGTAACAATTCTGTGGCCCTAAGTAACGGTTCTGTGGCCCTCAGTAACAATTCTGTGTCCCTGAGTAACAATTCTGTGGCCCTAAGTAACGGTTCTGTGGCCCTCAGTAACAATTCTGTGTCCCTGAGTAACAATTCTGTGTCTGTCCGAGTAACAATTCTGTGGCCCTAAGTAACAGTTCTGTGGCCCTCAGTAACAATTCAGTGTCCCTGAGTAACAATTCTGTGGCCCTAAGTAACAGTTCTGTGGCCCTCAGTAACAATTCTGTGTCCCTGAGTAACAATTCTGTGGCCCTAAGTAACGGTTCTGTGGCGCTCAGTAACAATTCTGTGTCCCTGAGTAACAATTCTGTGTCTGTCTGAGTAACAATTCTGTGGCCCTAAGTAACAGTTCTGTGGCCCTCAGTAACAATTCTGTGTCCCTAAGTAACAATTCTGTGGCCCTAAGTAACGGTTCTGTGGCCCTCAGTAACAATTCTGTGTCCCTAAGTAACAATTCTGTGGCCCTAAGTAACGGTTCTGTGGCCCTCAGTAACAATTCTGTGTCCCTAAGTAACAATTCTGTGGCCCTAAGTAACGGTTCTGTGGCCCTCAGTAACAATTCTGTGTCTGTCCCTGATTAACGTTTACGTGGCCCTAAGTAACGGTTCTGTGGCCCTCAGTAACAATTCTGTGTCGCTGATTAACGTTTCTGTGGCCCTAAGTAACGGTTCTGTGGCCCTCAGTAACAATTCTGTGTCCCTCAAGAAACAATTCTGTGTCTGTCCGTGAGTAACAATTCTGTGGCCCTAAGTAACGGTTCTGTTGCCCTCAGTAACAATTCTGTGTCCCTGATTAACGTTTATGTGGCCCTAAGTAACGGTTCTGTGGCCCTCAGTAACAATTCTGTGTCCCTGATTAACGTTTCTGTGGCCCTAAGTAACGGTTCTGTGGCCCTCAGTAACAATTCTGTGTCCCTCAGTAACAATTCTGTGTCTGTCCCTGAGTAACAATTCTGTGGCCCTAAGTAACGGTTCTGTGGCACTCAGTAACAATTCTGTGTCCCTGATTAACTTTTATGTGGCCCTCAGTAACAATTCTGTGTCCCTGAGTAACAATTCTGTGGCCCTAAGTAACGGTTGTGGCCCTCAGTAACAATACTGTGTCCCTCAGTAACAATTCTGTGTCTGTCCCTGAGTAACAATTATGTGGCCCTAAGTAACGGTTATGTGGCCCTCAGTAACAATTCTGTGTCCCTGAGTAACGTTTCTGTTGCCCTAAGTAACGGTTCTGTGGCCCTCAGTAACAATTCTGTGTCCCTGAGTAGCAATTCTGTGTCTGTCCCTGAGTAACAATTCTGTGGCCCTAAGTAACGGTTCTGTGGCCCTCAGTAACAATTCTGTGTCCCTGAGTAACGTTTCTGTGGCCCTAAGTAACAATTCTGTGGCCCTCAGTAACAATTCTGTGTCTGTCCCTGAGTAACAATTCTGTGGCCCTAACTAACGTTTCTGTGGCCCTAAGTAACAGTTCTGTGGCCCTCAGTAACAATTCTGTGTCCCTGAGTAACGTTTCTGTGGCCCTAAGTAACAATTCTGTGGCCCTCAGTAACAATTCTGTGTCTGTCCCTGAGTAACAATTCTGTGGCCCTAACTAACGTTTCTGTGGCCCTAAGTAACAATTCTCTTGCACTCAGTAACAATTCTGTCTGTCCCTGAGTAACAATTCTGTGGCCCTAACTAACGTTTCTGTGGCCCTAAGTAACAATTCTCTGGCACTCAGTAACAATTCTGTCTGTCCCTGAGTAACAATTCTGTGGCCCTAAGTAACAATTCTGTGGCCCTCAGTAACAATTCTGTGTCTGTCCCTGAGTAACAATTCTGTGGCCCTAACTAACGTTTCTGTGGCCCTAAGTAACAGTTTTGTAGCCCTCAGTAACAATTCTGTGTCTGTCCCTGAGTAACAATTCTGTGGCCCTAACTAACGTTTCTGTGGCCCTAAGTAACAATTCTCTGGCACTCAGTAACAATCCTGTCTGTCCCTGAGTAACAATTCTGTGGCCCTAATAACGTTTCTGTGGCCCTAAGTAACAGTTCTGTGGCCCTCAGTAACAATTCTGTGTCCCTGAGTAACGTTTCTGTGGCCCTAAGTAACAATTCTGTGGTCCTCAGTAACAATTCTGTGTCTGTCCCTGAGTAACAATTCTGTGGCCCTAACTAACGTTTCTGTGGCCCTAAGTAACAATTCTCTGGCACTCAGTAACAATTCTGTCTGTCCCTGAGTAACAATTCTGTGGCCCTAAGTAACAATTCTGTGGCCCTAACTAACGTTTCTGTGGCCCTAAGTATCAATTCTCTGGCACTCAGTAACAATTCTGTCTTTCCCTGAGTAACAATTCTGTGGCCCTAAGTAACAATTCTGTGGCCCTCAGTAACAATTCTGTGTCTGTCCCTGAGTAACAATTCTGTGGCCCTAACTAACGTTTCTGTGGCCCTAAGTAACAGTTCTGTGGCCCTCAGTAACAATTCTGTGTCTGTCCCTGAGTAACAATTCTGTGGCCCTAACTAACGTTTCTGTGGCCCTAAGTAACAGTTCTGTGGCCCTCAGTAACAATTCTGTGTCTGTCCCTGAGTAACAATTCTGTGGCCCTAACTAACGTTTCTGTGGCCCTAAGTAACAATTCTCTGGCACTCAGTAACAATTCTGTCTGTCCCTGAGTAACAATTCTGTGGCCCTAATAACGTTTCTGTGGCCCTAAGTAACAGTTCTGTGGCCCTCAGTAACAATTCTGTGTCTGTCCCTGAGTAACAATTCTGTGGCCCTAACTAACGTTTCTGTGGCCCTAAGTAACAATTCTCTGGCACTCTGTAACAATTCTGTCTGTCCCTGAGTAACAATTCTGTGGCCCTAACTAGCGTTTCTTTGGCCCTAAGTAACGATTCTGTGGCCCTCATTAACAATTCTGTGTCCCTGAGTAATGCTTCTCTGTCCCTAAGTAACGTTTCTCTGTCCCCAAGTAACGTTTCTGTGGCCCTAACTCTGTCCCTAATACAGAGCGGTCTGCCTCTCTTGAATGACTGGAGGCAAATGAAGAATTCTAAAATGGCCGCTATTTATAGCTCGACCATTACACAGTGCTGGCTGCCTGGCTGCTGATTGGCTAATGCGATCACATGTCATTAAGGAATGCATTATGGGTCAGCGCGCCTTGTCTGCACGCCTTCCCAGACATCCCCGCTCCGTCGCCGCACATGTCCGCCGCCATTTTAGGAAAAATTTTGATTCGCGCGTCCGAAGTAGGCTATTTTTCTGATTTGGCGCGAATCGAAAATTTTCCAATAGTCGACTCGAATTCCACTTCGCCTACTTCGATTCGCTCATCTCTAGCCATAACGCTGGGGAGCCATAAACAGAAGAGAAAATTTCTTTGCTCCTGATTTAAACAAAAATTATTACAAAAATTTTCATAAACCTCCATGTTATAGAAAGCATCAGAATCCTTATCATAGGCTGGCATATCCTTCAAAATTTTCATGAGCTGATCAAGGATTTTAAGACTAAGTTTTGCAGCTTTATCCCTTAATTTCCTCTTAAACATTTCTTCCTGATCTATAGGGTCTCCTTCTATAGACTGGATCTCTGGTACAAAAGATTTTTGTTTCTCTGCCTTAGTATTCACACAAATTCTTTTTACATCATTCTGCAGGTCAGATAACTGAATGTCTTTTGTTTGAATTGCACTTTGCAGATCATCAATTTGCTCAGTCAAAGTCTGGCAATTAGCACATACACTGCTCTGATCTTGCTTCATTACACAAGCAGCAGTCTTAGAAACATCAAAAATCATGGCATTAAAAACATTAACTAACTTCATTACATTTCTAACTTGTTTGCTCAGTTTCTTAAAGGAAAACGTAGATTTTTCTATCTTAATATTAGCCTGTAAGCATTCATTATACATGTACCGCCAAAGTTCATCATCTTTAACAAATGTAGACAGATTCTTGAATTCTAACTTACTCTCTCTAGATAATTCATCAATAAAATCCATTACTTACCGATTAAGAAGGTCTTTCTTTACATAACGCGTCTTTTCTCTCTTGGCGGGAAATGACATCACCAAGGAACAGCGTTTCTTGCAATTGCGCAAAATTCTCACCAATTCTGCATTTAGGTTCTCGATTATGCCGACGATTCATCTGTTGCAGACTTTTACTTCTCCTGAAAGCTTGATTTCATATTTTGCTGAGTTTGCAAACATCTTCCCTCTCATCAAGGTGAAAGAGAAAAAAGTCAAAAATAAGCGATAGTCGGAAGCGAAACGAACTGGAGGCTCGCCACTGTAAAATATCGTATTGTCTCGATATTTTATTAACTTGTATTGATGAGAAATGTTCAAATAGAAAGTCCTTCCACTTCTTGCATAAACTCAAAAAGATGATTTAATTATAATGTTGCATAAAATTAGAAATAAAATATTGGAATACAGAATGTTTAAATAAAGTCCAAAAAGTATAGTTAAGTTCTTAATAATAAAATTGTATGTAATTGTGTGTGTATAATATGAATGTGTGTGGGTATGAGCAAGCAGCTCCCTTCGCCTTGCTGCCCAAAGAATGTGTGCTTTAAACCTTTGTCCTGCTCTAAAAAGAGCAATCCAGCCCCCACCATCTCCTAAAAATGGGCTGGTATACTTGTAGTCCCACAAAGATAATTGGAAACAGATGTGTATATATAACAAACCTCCAGTCTACTTCTCTCAAAGTCTGAGTGTAACTTTATCTCTTACATAGATGGGGGAGGATGGCTAGACCAATTGCTACCATATGTGTGGCTTGAATGTAAAGAAAACCCAAGATATATGTGCATATGTATATTCACAGACTATGAAGTCTAATTACTTACTTTTCCCAATCTAGAACAAATATAAATATAATAACTCAATTATTCTATTAAGATCCAACTCATTCATACTTATGTTAGTACTGTTAATAAGAAGATATTAGATATTAGGTTAAGGAAAGCTTCTAACAGAGAGGTGTTGTACTCGCTTCCACTGGTCATAGCACAGATTTCCTGTTTTAAAGTTTCCAGGTGGAACAGGAACGGACCCAAGCTTCTGGGTAAGTAGAGTAGCTGGGGTAAGGATAGTTGGGGTCTCTGGATCTGTAGAAACTGGAACAAGTGGTCTTGAATTGATTATGGCAGATGCTTCTGAGAAGATGTGAAGCTCTTTCCTCTGACTTGTAGCAAGGGAAGCTGCGGTGTAACAGCGTGGTATACTGATTCCATCTAAGGCATGTAGAGATTGTTTCCAGGACTCCCACTTTGGAAGCTTGTCTGTAGGCAGCGGAGCATCCCAACCTTTAATAGACTCTGAGAACTGTCTAAGTAAGGCTTTACCTTGTATGGTGATGGGAGCCACAAATCCGAATGGATCGTATAAGCTGTTCACCACTGACAGAACACCATGCTTGGTAAATGGTTTGTCTGCAGAGCCGACTTGAAAGCCGAAGGTATCTTTTAATAAGTCCTACCGTAGGCCCAGACTTCTCTGTACAGGTGGCATGTCCATCCCAAGATTTAAATCTTTAAACCCAGTGGCATGATCGCCAGGTTGAAAGGCTTTCATAACAGCGACACTATTCGAGGCAATCTTGTGTAGTCTGAGGTAAGCCTCGGAAAGCATACCTTGTGTCCTTTGGAGCAGGTCTATGGCTTCTTCGTCTGTAGGTAAAGACTTAAGTCCATCGTCAACATAAAATTCTCTCTCAACGAAGTGTCGAGCATCCGCACCATACTCCTTTTCTCCATCAAGGGCAGTCCTTCGTAAACCATATGTTGCAACAGCGGGTGAGGGACTATTTCCAAAAACATGTACCTTCATGCGGTATTCAATGATCTCATTGTCCATGTTGTTGTTACGGTGCCACAGAAACCTTAGGAGGTTCCTATGGTCTTCACGTACAATGAAGCAATGAAACATTTGCTCAATATCAGCAGTTATGGCAACTGGCTCTCTTCTAAATCTCATAAGTATACCTACAAGGTTGTTGGTTAGATTCTTGCCAGTGAGAAGAACATCGTTCAGGGATACGCCTTGATGCTTGGCACTGGAGTCAAATACTACCCTGATTTGTTTTGGCTTACGTGGATGATACACTCCAAAGAAAGGCAGGTACCAGCACTCATCGTGTCTTTGAAGTGGTGGCGCTGGTTCGGCGTGATCATTGTCAAAGATCCTTTTCATAAAAGCGATGAAATGTTCCTTCATTTCAGGCCTGTTCTTTAGTGTTCGTTGAAGTGAGTTGAATCTGGATAGAGCCTGTTCACGATTGGTTGGGAGTGTGGCCCTTGCAGCACGAAGAGGTAATGGTGCGATCCAGCTGTTAGACTCATCCTGGAAGAATTCTTCGTCCATTATTTTGATGAACTCTCTATCTTCGACTGACAAGGCTATTTTGCTGTCATCACTTGTAGTACAAAACACTGTGGTACCTAGGTTGTCATCACAAAGAACAGGAGTAACATCAGGTACTTGGATGATGTCAAGAGGCTTCTCCTTTACTTCATAATGGTGAGGGCACTGTTTGAAGTAGGATGCACGTCCATTTCCCAACATGTAAGTTTTGAAGGAGTGGATCTCAGATGACGTTCTGTCCAGGCATACATCGCCCACTATTACCCAGCCTAGGTCAAGTCTTTGTGCATAAGGGGCATCGTTAGGTCCATCGCATTGGTCCCTTACTTTATGTACTCTGAGAATGTCTCTTCCTAGCAGGACCAAGATTTCAGCACTCTTGTCCATCGCAGGAATCTCATCAGCAAGGTGCCTTAAGTGAGGATGATGATATGCAGCTTCTGGAGTAGGAATTTCTCCTCTTTCGTCTGGTATCTGATCACACTCAACTAATGTTGGGAGGGGTATGCCTTCTCCATCCTTGATATGAGAGACCATGAATCCATCGACCCTTCTGCCAAAGGTCTCTACACGACCAGAACAGGTTCTGAGAGTATATGGTGTGGCGTGACCTTCTAAGCCAAAGATCTCAAAGAATTTAGGCTTAACCAGGGATCTGTTGCTCTGTTCATCTATTATGGCATACATCCTAGCAGCTTCCTCAGGATGATCTTTTGGGTATATCTTGACCAGGCATATCTTGGCACAGCATTTGTGATCCAGTCCCTCTCCACAGACTTCTGTGCATGAAGAAGAAACATTACTTTTGGCTAGAGCATGACTTTGTTGCTCCCCGCCATAATTTGAGACAGGGGTTGAGGTAGGTAGCTGCTGCGGGTTGTCTGGAAGTGGACCAGGATGCATGGCTGTAACATGTCTGTCGCTACCGCATTCTGTGCACTTGATGACAACTTTACAGTCTTTAGCAAAGTGGTTATAAGAAGCGCAGCACTTGTAGCATATTCCAAGTTTCTGGAGAATCTCCCTGCGCTCTTGTAAAGGCTTTACCCTAAGCCCACAACATTTCTTAAGAGGTTGAGGTTTCTTGTGAATAGGACACTGACGATTAGGGTCTTTATCTCTGGCATCCACAATGCCTTGGTCAGTAGGTGAGGTTGTGGAGGGTGAGATGTCTGTCCTTTTAACAGATATTGCTCTAGTACAGTCTCTACGTTTAGCTGCTGAGATATCATACCTTGATGATGATGAGGATAAAGCAGGCAAGTTTGGTTCACTGAAGCTGAAGCTGTGATCGTTTCTCATCCAGGCTTGATCACTAATGAACCTGCAAAAGTACGAGAATGGAGGAAAGGATACGTTATAGTCTCTTTTGTACCTTGAGCCCTGTTGTGCCCATTTCTCTTGCAGGCCGTATGGCAGTTTAGACACCACTGGGTTGACACCATGAGCGGTGTCCAGGAAGTTTAGTCCAGATAGACGTGGGTCTGTCTTTGCCAACTCTAGCTCCATGACGAGGTCACTTAGATCTTGGAGCTTGCGATAGTCTTTGTTTCCTATTTTTGGGAAGTTTTGCAGTCTCTTGAATAGAGCACACTCTATGGCTTCAGAGCTACCATAGGCTTGCTCAAGTCTTGCCCATGCAGCAACAAGACCTGCGTCTGGGTGGTCAACATGTACTGTTCTCAGTCTTTTAACACGATCTGCAGATTCTGGTCCCAGCCACTTTATGAGCAAATCAAGTTCTTCCTTAGTAGTAAGGTTGAGATCAGCAATAGCAGCCTTGAAGGTTGATCTCCAGGCCCTGTAGCTCTCTGGACAGTCGTCAAACCTTGAGAGGCTGGTGTTAGTGAGCTCACGGCGAATCATATATCTGGCAAAGTCCTTCAAGTCTGATCTCTCACTCTTTGGTGCCAAAGTAACTTGTGGAACCCCTTGGGTGTGAAAGTTCTCTGTTGATGTAGGGTGAGGTTTACCAGGGTAAAATGATGTTGCATGAGCATTTAACTGTGGTGTAGTCTCTAAGGCTTGTGCTGGCTGTGGCTTGAGCTGCGACTTGTCACTGGAAGTCACCTTGTTGTTGGCAGGAGTTGATGTGGTTTGCTGCATAGATATACTTGTGTTGTAGATTTGAAGAGGCTTAGGCATATGGAGCTGAGAGGTCTCTGTGATGAGAGTCAGAACAGTGTTGTTAGTAGGAGGTACAGAAGATGACTCTGTATCTTCGCACATGTTATGCTTTAATACGTATTCACTGGTACGTTCAACTGGATCTTCCAGTTCTGCTGGGATAAGGCAGTCTGAATTAGTACTTTATCCCATTGCTTGTTCAAGGACTTTCAGCCTTGCTAGAGAAGCTGCTTCCTTCCCTTCCATCTGCAGAATCTTTATTTGGGAATCTGCCTCTGCTTGTTGAGAAGCCATTTGTGCTTGGAGAGCTTTACTTTTAGCTTCCATCTCTGCTTGCTGAGCTATCATCTCTGCTTGTTGAGCTTTGCTTTTAGCTTCCATCTCTGCTTGCTGAGCTTTGCTTTTAGCTTCCATCTCTGCTTGCTGAGCTTTGCTTTTAGCTTCCATCTCTGCTTGCTGAGCTATCATCTCTGCTTGTTGAGCTATCTTGCGTGCTTCTACCTCTGCTTCCTTTCTGGTAAAAGAGCTTTGCGCCTTTTTTGATTCAGCATCAGCGCGGGCCTCTATTAGCTTATCGCTTAACGTCGAACTTCTGGAGCGAGAGGATCTAGAAGAAAGTGCAGTGCGCTTGGTTGAGGTGGATCTGTGAGATCTGGTCTCCTGCAGTTGAGTAATGCGGAGTTCTGCTTTAAACTTAGAATTTTGCACTGCAAGATCCCTTTGTTGGTTTAGTGCATCAGTCCTAGTCAGTTCTGCTGAAGAAACCTCTATATTAGAGTCCTGCAAGAAAGCTGAGTATTTTACAGACAGCCGCTGGTAGCGTTCATACGCAGCAGATTGGCGATTTATGGAGTCTCTTAATTCAGCTGGTTGATTATTAAAGTGTGACAAAACTGACATGCATTGTGAAGTTCGGTCCCAGAGGTCTGACAGATTACTGGAGAACTCATCTCTAGTGGCTTCATAGTTTTCCCTGAGTTTCTGTGTCGGTTTTATTGTACGTTTGGGTTTTACGCTCTGTTCGGGAATGTCTGCAGAATCTGCTCCCTGTACGTCTGCTGGTTCAGAGGAATGATGTATCTGCGTTGGTTCGGCCATAAAGGAGTGTTCAGAGCCTTGTCTAGACATTTTTTACTGTTCTGCAAAAATTGGTACTGTCTCTTTAAGAAGACGAACAGCAGCTTAGACAGTTGGAGTAACACAGTTCAATGCAGAGAAACAGTTTTCAACATTCACATGAAGTGCAGTAAGCTTGTGCGACCATGTGCTTTGCAAGATGGCGGATGGCACTGAGCTTGATTGCAGATTAGGCACACACATATACACAGCAGGCTGTAGGGATTCTATGCATCTTTTGACTATTCTGACTCAGATTGTTGTGATAGCAATTTATCCCTTGTGAGACCTCTCTGCCTAGCCTGTATAAGCGGATATAATCACTGTGGGCAATCCTTATCAGATAGCTGAACTCACCAATACTGTGTTCATCCAGAAGTTGCTTTATTCTGTACATGTGAAACAGGATACAGCAGAATGAATGGTTTCCAGTATTATGCGGTCAAAAGATGATACTTTCCGTAGCGTACTATGCAGAATACATGTTTCCCTGTTACATGTGGTCTGTTAGCTGCCTCCATGACACAGGAAGTGCTGAACTCAAGAAGAAGGGAGGAGCTTCATATACAAAGGAATTGTGTCATAGATCTCAGGGAGGTAATATAAAACAAATGCATTACCAAATAAGGCCACTGGATGGCAGCATAACTAACTATAGAAATGTCCATAGGAAATGGTACAAAAAATAAACTATATGAATTCTCATGTACATTAACATAAATATTAACTGTGTAACAGCATACGTGGTATGCTGCCGGAACTAACTGTCCTACCTCGGTATCGTTTTCCATGCACAACATGGGCCCTGATGGAGCAGGAACTTGAGGGAAGCAGTGCTCATGGCAGTAGGCCGATTCAAAGTCCACTTTACCGGATACCCAATTTATGCCAGGGTTATGGGTCTGTAGCCATGGAATCCCTGGGATAAAAGGAAATAGAGGTGACGAAATGACATCTAGGTTTAATAGTTCCCTGTGCCCAGATGGAGAAACTATCACGGGAAGTGGAATCATTTCCTGTGTGACTGCCCCAGATTTAATGTTCGATCCATCAGCCAGAAATACTCTCAGTCTCTGCGTTTTGGCCCTCAAAGGTATCTGATGTTGCTGAACAAAGGTTGTGTCAGTGAAGCAACTGTAGGCTCCAGAGTCCAGGTGAGCTGAGCAGGGTTGACAGCAGGCATTTTAGCAGGCAGGGTAGTCAGACTTACTTGATTTTGCAGGGCAGTTTTGCACGTAGTGCCCGGTGTCACGATCCGCCTGGCGGCGTCTCTATCGGTCCACAGCACGGATTTTCTCAGGGCGCGGGGTCTAAGTCCCAATCTGCTTATTCACCAGGGCCCCTGATGGTGGGGATGGACTTGGAGCAGACTGAGACCAGGTCGCGACCCCTGAGTACGTCTGACAGTGGTAGAGAGCACCGTCAGAGGAGTGCGGGGTAAGGAGTCTGCTGTGAAGAGGCTGGCAGACCTGGTAACCAGGGATGATCCCTGTGGGATGGATGGATGGATGGATCGTCTGGGTGGCTGGAAGTGTAGTCAGGCAGGCCAGGTCAGCAACGTGCAGACAGCGAGGTACCGGAGGAGGAGGTAGAGAATGGTCGAGGTCACAAGCCGGGTTCAGTAACTAGCGGACAGTGCGGTACAAGGGGTCAGGCAGAAGGATGGTCAGGCAAGCCAAGGGTTAAGCAGGATACAATCAGCAGGGTCAGGTACAAAGCAGAGGTCGGCAACAGAGTAACACAGGATCAGTTATCAGGAACAGAGCACAAAAGACCAAACGGCAATTGACATACCTCTATTCCCGTTTAAATAGCCCGCCCTGCGCTGTCATTGGTGCCAGGCGCGTGTCCGCGATCGCGAGTGCACATGCTTGGCCATCACGATCGCCCGGGTCCCGCTGCCCGCTGATTCGAACGCATCAGTGTCCTGCGCATGCGCCGCCCGGCATATCGCGGCAAGGACACCGATCCCTGACACCCGGTTCTCCACAGTAGAGGCATAAGTTGCCCTGTCGGTGGCGTTGCCGTGCCTCCGGAGTGAGAGTGGTTCGTAGTAACCCAATTTGCATGGGCTCAGACCCGTCAGAACTGGGTGTGGCAGAGCTGGTTGATGCCATGTTTGTTGGAGGTGGTACCCTGGGCATCATCCATGTGGGGCGAAATTGACCTGCGGATCTCTCCAGCCTTCATTCCCTGAGTAGGCGGTTAATCTGAATAGTCAGCTTAATAAGTTCCTCCAAGGTGTTCGGTACCCTAACCCGAGCTAACTCGTCTTTCAGGGGTTCGGCCAGACGTAAGCGAAATTGGTAACATCCCTATCGTGACACCGGGCACTACGTGCAAAACTGCCCTGCAAAATCAAGTAAGTCTGACTACCCTGCCTGCTAAAATGCCTGCTGTCAACCCTGCTCAGCTCACCTGGACTCTGGAGCCTACAGTTGCTTCATTGACACAGCGTCATTCCAACTGGTGTCAGCGCTCCAGCGCCTGAACTCGTTTACATAGTCCTCCGCTGCCCTGCGACCTTGCTGGAGAGAGTGAAGTGCAGCTTCCGCAGACGCAGACCGCTAGGGGTCATCATAAAGTTGTGCCATAGCTCCAAAGAAACTTTCTAGGGAAGACAGTTTGGCATCTGCCTTCTCAATTAAATGATGGGCCCATGCTTGTGGTTCACTCTGGAGAAGGGAGATCACAAATCCCACTTTGGTTGCTTCTAGAGAGAAGGTGCGAGATTGTAATGTAAAATATAACTCACATGCATTTCGGAAAGCTCTGAATTTGTGGCGATCGCCAGAAAATCTCTTCGGTGTAGGTACTCTAGGCTCAGGAGGCAACATCATCACAGTGGGACTTGCCATGGCTCCCGGAGCGGCAGTTGGAGGGGGTGGAGCTGAGATGCTAGCAGCGGATGCCGGTGGAGATAGGGTCTGAAAACGGTCCTCCAGGAGGTTGTACCCCTCTTGCAAGCCCTTGACGGCTTGTGTTAGTGCCACAATGTTTTGGCAAATTTCTTCTAGAGGAGAGGCCCCTCTCTCAGGCTCTGACATGGCCTTCTGGTACTGTGATGTACCTGGTTGGGGAGCCTGATGTGGAGAGAGGGCATCCTCTTACAACTCCCGCTCGGAGCCCCTAGAAGTGGGAACAGGGGCGCAGAGCCAGGAGTGGCAGGAGTGCCGTGTAGATCCTGAAGCTGTCGGCAGCTAGCTGGGAACCCAGGAGATCCGGACACAAGCCAAGTGCGGGTGCAGGAACGTAGGTGCGGCAGCAAGGTGTGGCGGTAGTCAGGATGCGGGTTTGAGACCGAGCAACGGTGCGTGGATGCAGTGGCTGACAGCTATGGCGGTTATCCGGATGCAGGCCAGACGCAGAGCCGTGGGTGCAGCGGCAGGTACTGTAGGTATGGTAGCCGACAATATGCAGGTCAGGTGCAGGTGTAGGCAGGATAATATTGCAGAGTCAGGCAAGCCGGGTCAGTATCAAGCGGGCAGATCAGTACAAGAGGAGCAGACAGAGAATGGTCAGAAATAGCCGGGGTCAGTGCAGGCAGAGTTCTTTCTTAGGCGGGTAATGCAGAATACAGGTATCAGGATCAGGAATGTACGCAGGAACGTTGTAGACCAGAAGGCAGTGATTTTTACTATGAAGCAGGTTTAAATAGCCCGCCTGACGTGACGTGTACGCTTACTGCGCATGCGCGAGTTTTCCACGCAACTGCGCATGTGCGGCCGCACGCTCCCGCGCCTGCGCACTCGCACCGCTGCGACTCAAGGGGATCCATCGCCGTCACACCGCTGCATGGCGACAGGATCCCTGACAATGGGAGTACACACTTTTGCGTGGACTACCGGAGGTTGAACGACTACACTGTCAGTGACACCTACCCCATGCCCCACATAGACGACCTACTAGACCATCTAGCTGGAGCCCAATATGTTAGCACCCTAGATCTCAGCAAGGGCTACTGGCAAATCGCCCTCACAAAGGAGGGCGTTGAGCGCTCCACCTTCATCACCCCGTTCGGCCTGTACGAGTTCCTAGTCATGCCCTTTGGCATGAAAAACGCCCCCGCCACCTTCCAACGGGTCATGGACCAACTGCTAGAGGGGTGCCAAGGGTTCGCATGTGCCTACTTAGATGACATAGCCATCTTCAGCGACACATGGGAGGAGCACCTGTCCCACGTGGGAACCATCCTGGACCGCATCTGTGGGGCTGGGCTGACAGTGAGACCAGACAAATGCCAGCTGGGGATGGCTGAGGTGTAGTACCTCGGGCACTGAGTATGGGGGGGGGACGTTGAAACCTGAGCCAGCCAAGGTCCAAGCCATTCATGACTGGTCCACCCCCCAGACCAAGAAACAGGTGATGGCATTCCTCGGCACTGCCGGCTATTACCGTAAATTTGTACCTAATTTCAGCTCCATGGCCCAGCCCCTGACCGACCGGACCCGAAAGAACAGCCCCAGGATGGTGAATTGGACCTCGGCCTGTGACTCCGCCTTCCATGACCTCAAGTCCGCCCTGGAAAGCAACCCTGTCCTGGCCGCCCCTGACCACAGCAGAAGCTTCCTGGTGCAGACAGACGCCTCCACCTACGGCCTAGGGGCCATCCTCAGCCAAATCAACGAGGCTGGGGAGGAACACCCCGTCGCCTTCCTCAGCCGCAAACTACTGGACAGGGAAGTTGCCTACGCTACGGTGGAGAAGGAATGTCTGGCCATAGTCTGGGCCCTAAAGAAACTACAGCCCTACCTATACGGCCAGGAGTTCACCATTATCACCAATCACAACCCCCTCACATGGTTAAACAGGGTGTCCAGGGACAATGGGCGCCTCCTTAGGTGGAGCCTCACCTTTCAGCCCTACAATTTCACCATTCGATACAGACAGGGAAGCCAACACCAAAATGCGGACTGCCTTTCCCGCCAACAAGACCCACAGTAGCCAAGCTAGGGCCCACAAGTGCCTTCTAGGGAACCCGGTTGGGTCCCCCCCCTTGCCGACACTTGTGAAATGGGGGGGAGGAGTGTCACAATATAGGTGCTCTGCCAATTATTAATTTCCATCATTAATTCCTTGGGCCCAAATGAAGTATATCCTTAATGCATTCCTTACTGTCTTGTGCCAAATGTTCCCAAATTCAATTAAATGTATTTCCTCCTCCATGTCATCCTGCCAAATGTTCCCCAATTCAAGTAATGAGTTTACCCCCCACTGTTATCTCCTGTCGTCCAGCGTTACCTTCCTCCCCTGCCTCTCTGCTAAGTGGCCCCCCTCCACCTCTCATCCTGCCACGCAGGACAAGAGGTGCGGCTTTCACCACCCCTGCCACTATCTTATCCTCCTCCGGCATGGCCGGAGAGGAGAAGGTAGTGAGGTTCACACCTCTCTCCGCGGAGAGGTGCGAACCTCCTGCGGGGATGTTCCGGACCGCGGCATCAGACTGACGCCACCCGGTCCTGTCATCTGCAGTGCAGGCACAGAGAGTTCCGCTTGCGGATGTCACTGGACAAAGGTCGCGCTCACGAGAGCGTGGCCCGTGTCCAGGGGGCGTGCCTCGTTGCCGGGCGATGAGGCATGCCGGCCCTGGCCCGCCCACAGTTGCCAGGATGACTGGAGAGCATCCTGCATCAGCTTAAGAAGGCTGATGCCGGGATCCCCGGTCATTCTCTGTGCTGCGCAGCCATCGAGGGATCCCAGCTGCGGCTAACTCTGCCAAAGACTCCCAAGGATATGAGGGGGACCCCGCACACGCCAACCTGCCTAAGACCCCCAGCCAAAGGGGGGAAGATCGCACACGCCAGCCTGCCTGAGACCCCCAGCCAAAGGGGGGAGACCACACACGCCAGCCTGCCTAAGAACCCCAGCCACAGGGGGGAGATCGCACATGCCAGCCTGCCTGAGACCCCCAGCCAAAGGGGGGGAGACTGCACACGCCAGCTAGCCTGAGACTCAGCTAAGGGAGAGACCACACGCCTACTCCGGACTCCAACAGGTACCTGTGTCATACTATCTTACCCCTGGGAGACCGGGCACCCTGTTGGATCCGTGAGTGTATGCTTTCCCCTGTTTTGCCTGAACTGTTCCTGAGCTGCCCCCCTACCCCCCCTGTTGGATTACAATCTGCTGCAGAGACTTTACCTTTGCCCGTGGGGCTAGACTACAAGTGTTTTGACCTTCCCCTTGCTGTTCCCCTATTGGCAAGGTCACCCTTCCTTCAATTTCCCCATTGAGTGACTGTCATTTTGTCTCAATAAAGCTTTGTGTGTTTGCCATCTGCTCCATGTGTTCTGTCCTGCCTTCCCTCCGTCACACCCCACCAAAGCGTGCATGACTCTTATTTCATCATAAGAGTCCAATATATCTGGTGAGTGGGTGGGCATACAGGAGGGGAGCACAAAGCATGAATCACATATTGTTTTTGTAACAGAAGCACCTGCACTGATTACTGGCACTAAGGACATTATTTTTCAGTTGGAAATTCTATTCCTAATTTTTTTTCGGAGTTGTATTTAAGTATATGTATCATATTTAGTCAGTACTCTTATTGTATTTGGTTTTATCCTATCCAATGGCTCCTGTGGGGGTAGTATCTAATTAAAGAACAGCTTGGTGAAAACATAAGACCAGCGTCTCATCAAAATTTACTTATAAGACACTAAAATATATGGGGCACAGTCGATTTTTGTGGTACTCAAGAACAAATATTACAAAGCTCTAAAAACAATTCAACTTATTAGTATAAAGATAAAAACATCACTCTAAAAACAGTTTGTTCATCTGTATCACTATCATGTATACATCCACTCCTCAATTGCACTTCTCATATCCCCATGTACTTTGTAGTGATACATGGAAATTTGAAAAATGCAATTGGGGACATGCTTATGGGGTACAGGTGAACAAATTGTTTTCAGAGTGATGTTTTTACATTTATACTAATACATTTAATTGTTTTTAGATCATTGTAATCACTCTTGAGCACCACAAAAATCTACTGTGCCCCAAATCTTTTTGTGTCCTGCGGGGCTAGGGCAACATTAGGGGACTCATTCGGTCCAGTGATCTAGGCAATGAGCCAGGTGAACTTCACATGGATTCTGTTGCTGCTGCAAACAGTCAGCAACAACTATGTATAGTGATTGATGTTCTGGGGAATGAATGGAACAGCTTCACCAACCTGTGAAAGCGCTAGCTCCTGAGAAATATTGTTTGTGTTAGACCTGAAAGTGAATCCAGCTGTGGTTTGTATGTGATATTAGGGTATCAAAGAGTTGCCACTGATCAATTCCTTAGAGACAGTATCTACCTGATAGAAGAAGTTGAAGCCTGCTTAAGTCAACCACATATGTTCAATGTTAACCCCAAGAGCCCTAGCCAGACTCCTGCAGGGCAGAAGTGACTGCCGCTGCTTCAGTAACAGATTAGTGCTGCCTCTTGCATCCTTCTTTACTGATGTGGAAAGGTTGGTTGAGAACTTTGTCAAGAATGGGTCCATCCTCATCAATCAGGGACGTACTACCAGAAGGTTAAGAGATCGCCTACGGGAACATGTGTATAACATCAGAAGAAGCTATAAAGCGCATTCTCTGTCTAAGCATTATAGACGGTTCCATAATAAAGACCCCTCCACACTTAAATTTGTGGGTATTGATATAATAACCCTACATTGGAGGGGCACACACAAGAAAAGGGCCGTCTCTCAGCTTGAGACTAAGTTAATTTTGAACTTGAATCTCTTGCATCCCGCTGGGCATAATGTTGAGGTAGACGTAAATTGCTTCATAGATAATAGCTAATTTTATACTTTTATCCTTCTGATCTGGATCATTATGAGTTACATCTCCTTAGCATTATTTATTTTATTTATTTATTTCAGGTATTTATACAGCGCTGTCAATTTACACAGCGCTTTTACATTTATATATATTGTACATTCACATCAGTCCCTAACCCTCAAGGGGTGTACAATCTAAGGTCCCTAACTCACATTCATACATATACTATGGACAATTTAGACAGGATCCAATTAACCTACCTACATATCTTTGGAGTATTATTTATTTCAGGTACTTATATAGCGCCGTCAATTTACGCAGCGCTTTTACATACAGTATATATTATCTGACAGCCGTACATATTTCTTTTTTATGATATTCATGGGATTTACCCTTTCGGCATTATCTTTTATATTTATTTTTATTTTTAATATCTGAGGTTTATTGACTTTCAGGTTCATACTATTCTATTTTTGAATATTTATATTTATTATTTGTTGTTTATCATGTTGTTTCTATTTTATGTATTTTTGCCATGGATTTTGATCTATTTTTACTATTTTATATGACTTTAAATCTTACAATGTTTTGACATTGTATATTATATATTTTACTCCATATACTCCATCCATATTATAGCAGAATTGTATGGAATCATTACATATTTTAACTATCAGAGTTTTATGGAATCATCATTCACTCATCATGATTTTTTACATATTATATGAAATTTCTTATTTTTATTTTTATTTTGGTGCATTTATTCTGATCCACTCTTGCCCCCACATTCTTGTTATTAATATATGTATTTTTTCGTAATTATTGGTAATTATTTACCATCATAATTGTTTTCCAGACCATTATCAATGTTTATTGATCTGGTTCTTCCTCTTTTCTTTGCACCATATAGTCGGTCTTAACAATAGACCGCACGATCCTTCATGAGATACTTTACCTGTTCTTTCGAAAACCATGGCAAAATGGCGCTGCGCATGCACGCGCACACCTGTTATATTTTCCATGGTCAACAAAATGGCACCGGAGTAATGTGCATGCACTATTTTGCCTATAAATTCAGTTGGCGAGTGTCATGGCAGTATTGGCATCCCCTCTGAAGACGTGCATGTGCACGAAACGCGTAAGAAGGAGCTAATACGCCATGACGTCACGCCTCCGGACCCACGTGTAGGTCCGGCTTCCATCTTGCTTATGGATGGTCAGTCCGTTTTTAAACACTGTGTCACTTTATATCGGTTTGTCATGGAAATTTTGTATTTACAGGTTGAACTTTAAATGTGTCATATATTAGTGTTATTCATATGTCTCTCCTGTGGCTTAATTAAAGCTCTGAAGGCTGCAATTAGGCCATGCGCATGTACAATGTATGTATTACAGTACTCAGCTCGGTAATGGATGAGATGGCAGATCTGCGCTTATAGACCGGCGTGTATACCACCACGGCATTCGATGCGAATGCCGCCAGCGGTAGGCCGCGGGCCTGTATCCACATATCAGCAGCATAGTACCACATGGACTTCGTATCGCCAGGCGCCAAGCAGTGCGAACTCTGCGTGTAGGCTCATGTATATCTTACAAGCCATTACCGACCTGAACTGTATCTGGATGGATGTGTTTTAATAAAGATCGTATCGGGCCCATTCAGATACAGACTGACACTGTTTAATCTAGGGGATGCTTGTACAGAGAATGGACATACTGCTAGGAGCTGATAGGATAGGGGGAAGTTTACTCTCCTCAGAGAGCTCACCATGGGAAAGGGGGAGGGGAGAACTGGTTTCCAGTATAGATAAAAGGAAAGGCTATGCTCCAATCAGGATGTACATTCTGTGTATAGACACTCCCCATGCATTGTTCTGTGGGATTGACCTGACCCCCCCCCCTGCGTGGGGGGGGCATGTGTGTACTTGTAATAAAACAAAAGGCTGGGGATACGGACAGTCGCTATGTGAATTCCAACAGCAACCTGAGAGTGTCGTGTGATCATTCCTAGGTAACTGGAGCTCCATTTTCCCCACATCTCAAGATAGCTAAACCAGTTGGAGGCGCAGGATCGTGGAGTTTAGCTGCAGTCGCGGTAAGCGAGATTCGCACAGCTTTATGAGGGATTGCTGCGCATCCAACTGCGAGTACTCACGGTAAGGAGAAATTCGTTAAAAGCGAATTTCCAAGACAGGTTCTATATGGAATTTGCAAATTCTGGAATAAATTATTTTTATATTACCTACTACACTGCACTTTTTATGTCTCCCTATGTGGAGTAATTGATTTATAGAGCCAACCAAATCCACCGCAGCATCCAGAGGAGGGAGTTCCTGTCTCACAGGCTTCTACACACACCCATCCCTTAAAGGGGACCTCTGGCTGACTGGATCCTTTACCACCTGAGAGTTTCTGATGCACCACCACTGTCCAGAGGGAGGATTATCCTTGGCCTGACTCATATCAAATTCCTAAAGGGGACCTCCACTGATTGATTTAATGCGTATTTTCATTACATATCTGGTGAGTGCGTATTCTTACCCCTCTATTCCAGAGCACCAGCACTAAGCATTGCTGCTATTCACCATATACTTGTACAGATTGTTACTTATGGACTAATACCGTTTAGCTGGCATTCATTTAATATATTTATTATTTTTTATTTTTATGTGGACTATTTCTATATAATTTTATGTGCTGCACTTTCTTATTTGACTATTATTGAGGTTTTTATTATTGGTTACCTTTTAGTGCTACAGCTGCTACTTAGAGAGCGCTCACTTTCTCTTTACTACTAATGTAGAAAAACTGCCTGATTTGATGTACATTATATGTTTGTGCTTGCCTATCGCACAATGGGGAGAAGCTCTCCAAGTTTATAACCCAAAAAGATAATAAATGATCACTTATGTTCCATATCCGTCTAGAAAAAAGAAGAAATTTCATATCGGCATGCCTGGGACATTGGTTATATATAAAGGCTCTTACATTACAAATAGAGATGAGCGAAGAAATGAAAAATTCGATTCGACTGATTCGGCGAATTCGTGGACAATATTCGATTCGAGTCGAATAAATTCGCTGTGAATTTAACTTAAAAAAGGGTGTTTCTAGGCTTCAGAGAGACTTAATATTAGTGCAGAACACTGTACCTTTAATTTAAATGCCCTTGGAGTCTGCTGGGGAAGAGAAATAATACTGTCTGTCAGTATGACATGCAGATGAGTGCCGTCGATCTTAGAATCACTGCACACTTCACTCCTTTGGCCAGTCACGGGGCCAAAACCAGTGTTTGGAGCCACAGTGTGGCGGTGGAGGCAGCAGCAATGGGAGGCCATACAGCAACCTATGACAAAATGGAAACCAGCAGGAGCGTGAGGAGACCTGAAAGTGGCACATGGCAGAGTGGGAGCAATGGGAGGCGGTACAGGGACCCAGGTCACACTGTGGGCCCAGCAGCAGCGTGACCAGGCGGTACGGGGGCCCATGGCCGATATGGGGCTTGGTGGCACCTATGGAAGGCCTGTAATCTGCCAGCAACCTATGACAAAATGGACAACCGCAGGAGTGTGAGGAGATTTCAAAGTGGCACATGGCAGAGTGGAAGCAATGGGAGGCCGTACAGGGACCCAGGTCACACTGTGGGCTCAGCAGCAGCGTGACCAGGAGGTACGGGGGCCCATGGTCGATATGGGGCCTGGCGGCACCTATGGAAGGCCGCTAATCTGCCAGCAACCTATGACAAAATGGACAACCGCAGGAGTGTGAGGAGATTTCAAAGAGGTACATGGCAGAGTGGAAGCAATGGGAGGCCGTACAGGGACCCAGGTCACACTGTGGGACCAGCATCAGCGTGAACAGGCGGTACGGGGGCCCATGGCCGATTTGACCTCATTCATCCCATAGTCCTGCCGACTCACGAATAGCGTGGCCTCCTCAAAGGGCCTGAGCAAGCGCAGGTGTCACACATGAGCTGACAATGGCTGACATCTAAGTTACACAGGGAGTACCTTTATCCGCTTTTAACATCAGGAAATCTGTGATGGCCTTTAGCTGTTCGTAAAGGCGGTCTAACATATGTAGGGTTGAATTACACCTTGTTGCAACGTCACAGCATGAGGAGTCGGTACGGGGGCCCATGGCAGATTACATGTCTGGCAGCAGCAATGGGAGGCCCGTAATCTGCCAGCACCCTATGTCAAAAAATTAAACACACCAGCAGTGTGAAGAGACCTGAAAGTGGCACATGGCAGCAGAGTGTGGCGATGGAGACAGCAGCAATGGGAGGCCGTACAGGGACCCATGAGAGACTCTGGACTTGGCAGCAGCATGAGGAGGCGGTATATAGGGGCCCATGGCAGATTAGGGGCCTGGCAGCAGCTATGTGAGGCCCGTAATCTGCCTGCACCCTATGTCAAAAAATTAAACACACCAGCAGTGTGAAGAGACCTGAAAGTGGCACATGGCAGCAGAGTGTGGCGATGGAGACAGCAGCAATGGGAGGCCGTACAGGGACCCATGAGAGACTCTAGACTTGGCAGCAGCATGAGGAGGCGGTATATAGGGGCCCATGGCAGATTAGGGGCCTGGCAGCAGCTATGTGAGGCCCGTAATCTGCCTGCACCCTATGTCAAAAAATTTAACACACCAGCAGTGTGAAGAGACCTGAAAGTGGCACATGGCAGCAGAGTGTGGCGATGGAGACAGCAGCAATGGGAGGCCGTACAGGGACCCATGAGAGACTCTGGACTTGGCAGCAGCATGAGGAGGCGGTATATAGGGGCCCATGGCAGATTAGGGGCCTGGCAGCAGCTATGTGAGGCCTGTAATCTGCCTGCACCCTATGTCAAAAAATTAAACACACCAGCAGTGTGAAGAGACCTGAAAGTGGCACATGGCAGCAGAGTGTGGCGATGGAGACAGCAGCAATGGGAGGCCGTACAGGGACCCATGAGAGACTCTGGACTTGGCAGCAGCATGAGGAGGCGGTATATAGGGGCCCATGGCAGATTAGGGGCCTGGCAGCAGCTATGTGAGGCCCGTAATCTGCCTGCACCCTATGTCAAAAAATTAAACACACCAGCAGTGTGAAGAGACCTGAAAGTGGCACATGGCAGCAGAGTGTGGCGATGGAGACAGCAGCAATGGGAGGCCGTACAGGGACCCATGAGAGACTCTGGACTTGGCAGCAGCATGAGGAGGCGGTATATAGGGGCCCATGGCAGATTAGGGGCCTGGCAGCAGCTATGTGAGGCCCGTAATCTGCCTGCACCCTATGTCAAAAAATTAAACACACCAGCAGTGTGAAGAGACCTGAAAGTGGCACATGGCAGCAGAGTGTGGCGATGGAGACAGCAGCAATGGGAGGCCGTACAGGGACCCATGAGAGACTCTAGACTTGGCAGCAGCATGAGGAGGCGGTATATAGGGGCCCATGGCAGATTAGGGGCCTGGCAGCAGCTATGTGAGGCCCGTAATCTGCCTGCACCCTATGTCAAAAAATTTAACACACCAGCAGTGTGAAGAGACCTGAAAGTGGCACATGGCAGCAGAGTGTGGCGATGGAGACAGCAGCAATGGGAGGCCGTACAGGGACCCATGAGAGACTCTGGACTTGGCAGCAGCATGAGGAGGCGGTATATAGGGGCCCATGGCAGATTAGGGGCCTGGCAGCAGCTATGTGAGGCCCGTAATCTGCCTGCACCCTATGTCAAAAAATTAAACACACCAGCAGTGTGAAGAGACCTGAAAGTGGCACATGGCAGCAGAGTGTGGCGATGGAGACAGCAGCAATGGGAGGCCGTACAGGGACCCATGAGAGACTCTAGACTTGGCAGCAGCATGAGGAGGCGGTATATAGGGGCCCATGGCAGATTAGGGGCCTGGCAGCAGCTATGTGAGGCCCGTAATCTGCCTGCACCCTATGTCAAAAAATTTAACACACCAGCAGTGTGAAGAGACCTGAAAGTGGCACATGGCAGCAGAGTGTGGCGATGGAGACAGCAGCAATGGGAGGCCGTACAGGGACCCATGAGAGACTCTGGACTTGGCAGCAGCATGAGGAGGCGGTATATAGGGGCCCATGGCAGATTAGGGGCCTGGCAGCAGCTATGTGAGGCCCGTAATCTGCCTGCACCCTATGTCAAAAAATTTAACACACCAGCAGTGTGAAGAGACCTGAAAGTGGCACATGGCAGCAGAGTGTGGCGATGGAGACAGCAGCAATGGGAGGCCGTACAGGGACCCATGAGAGACTCTGGACTTGGCAGCAGCATGAGGAGGCGGTATATAGGGGCCCATGGCAGATTAGGGGCCTGGCAGCAGCTATGTGAGGCCCGTAATCTGCCTGCACCCTATGTCAAAAAATTAAACACACCAGCAGTGTGAAGAGACCTGAAAGTGGCACATGGCAGCAGAGTGTGGCGATGGAGACAGCAGCAATGGGAGGCCGTACAGGGACCCATGAGAGACTCTGGACTTGGCAGCAGCATGAGGAGGCGGTATATAGGGGCCCATGGCAGATTAGGGGCCTGGCAGCAGCTATGTGAGGCCCGTAATCTGCCTGCACCCTATGTCAAAAAATTTAACACACCAGCAGTGTGAAGAGACCTGAAAGTGGCACATGGCAGCAGAGTGTGGCGATGGAGACAGCAGCAATGGGAGGCCGTACAGGGACCCATGAGAGACTCTGGACTTGGCAGCAGCATGAGGAGGCGGTATATAGGGGCCCATGGCAGATTAGGGGCCTGTCAGCAGCTATGTGAGGCCCGTAATCTGCCTGCACCCTATGTCAAAAAATTAAACACACCAGCAGTGTGAAGAGACCTGAAAGTGGCACATGGCAGCAGAGTGTGGCGATGGAGACAGCAGCAATGGGAGGCCGTACAGGGACCCATGAGAGACTCTGGACTTGGCAGCAGCATGAGGAGGCGGTATATAGGGGCCCATGGCAGATTAGGGGCCTGGCAGCAGCTATGTGAGGCCCGTAATCTGCCTGCACCCTATGTCAAAAAATTAAACACACCAGCAGTGTGAAGAGACCTGAAAGTGGCACATGGCAGCAGAGTGTGGCGATGGAGACAGCAGCAATGGGAGGCCGTACAGGGACCCATGAGAGACTCTGGACCTAGCAGCAGCATGAGGAGGCGGTATATAGGGGCCTATGGCAGATTAGGGGCCTGGCAGCAGCTATAGGAGGCCCGTAATCTGCCAGCACCCTATGTCAAAAAATTAAACACACCAGCAGTGTGAGGAGACCTGAAAGTGGCACATGTTTGAGGCATGATTCATGGCGGATTTAGTCAGTTGTGTCAGGAACTGGTGGTTTGAAATCCAGACTAATCCACGCCTGATTCATTTTCACAAACGTGAGTCTCTCCACACTTTGGGTGGACAGTCGTGTCCTCCGCGGAGTTACAATACCTCCTGCCGCACTAAACACGCGCTCCGATGCCACGCTACTGGCCGGGCATGACAGCCTTTCAAGGGCAAATTCAGCTAGTTGGGGCCAAAGGTCAAGTTTCGTTGCCCAGTAGTCAAGGGGATTGTCTACCTCGGTTGGCAGGGTGCTGTCCAAGTAGGCCCAAGCCTGTTGTTTGAGCTCCTGCTCCAGGTCCACCTGATGCTGCTGCTGCTGCTGCGGCTGGTTAGTAGTTTCCTCACTGCGCTGGTGAAGAAAGCTACTCATCATCGACTGCAGACTGAGGCAGCCGCTGCTGGTGGAGCTGCCACTGCTCCTACCACCCCACCCCTCCCCTGCTGCCATGCCAGCGGAACGCGAGCGCACAGGGCCCACAGTGTCTGAGGATGGACGTTGGCGCACAAAGGCAGAGACCAACTGACTACATAGGTGGTTTTTATAGTACGTAATTTTGGCCTCCCTCTCAGCAGGTGTGAAAAAGGCCACCATTTTGGACCGGTAGCGAGGGTCCAACAAGGTGGACAGCCAAAAGTCATCCCTCTGTCTGATGGTTATTATTCGGCTGTCGCTACGCAAGCAACCGAGCATGCTATGGGCCATTTGTGCCAAGGAATGCGAGGGACTCCCTGCCTCCATCTCCACAGCATACTGCCACGGTGCGTCTGGGTCCTCTGTCTCCTCCTCCTCCTCCTCTACCAGATGCTCCTGCTCCTCCACTCCTGTCCGCTGAGTGGAAAAACCACCCATTTCACTCAATAATTCCTGAGCACAAATGTCCTCCTCTACCTCCTCCTCTTCTTCCTGTCCTGCCCCCACAGGGGTCATGTGGCGTTGAGATCTGTGCGCCACGTCTACCGCACCCTGACCAGCCATTGTTAACAGCATTTGTTCCAGGACGTGCAACAGAGGAATGACGTCGTTCATCCCATAGTCCTGCCGACTCACGAATAGCGTGGCCTCCTCAAAGGGCCTGAGCAAGCGGCAGGTGTCACGCATGAGCTGCCAATGGCTGACATCTAAATTACACAGGGGAGTACCTTTATCCGCTTGTAACATCAGGAAATCGGTGATGGCCTTTCGCTGCTCGTAAAGGCGGTCTAACATGTGTAGGGTTGAATTCCACCTTGTTGCAACGTCGCAGATCAGGCGATGCTGTGGAATTCCGTTCTGCCGCTGCAGCTCAATGAGGGTGTTCTTTGCGGTGTAGGAATGGCTGAAATGCATGCACAGTTTACGTGACATTTTAAGGATGTCTTGCAGTGGGATGGTGGATTTTAGGAACCGCTTGACAACCAGATTGAACACGTGAGCCATGCATGGCGCATGGCACAACCTTCCTTGACGCAGAGCAGACACCATGTTCTTTCCGTTGTCAGTCAACATGGTTCCGATTTTTAGTTTGCGCGGAGACAGCCATCTGTCGATTTCTCTGTTCATTACACTCAGCAGTTCCTCCCCTGTGTGACTATGTTCGCCAAGGCATACCAGGTGCAGCACAGCGTGACACCGTTGCGCCCTGCACATGTGATATGCCGGTCGGGTAATGGGACTTGGCACGGGGGTGGCGGCTGAGGACACGGCGGAAAAAGAGGTGGTAGAGGCGGACATGCTTGCTGGACCAAGGACGTGCAAACGTGGAGGCAAAAGCGTCGTGACCTGTCCAAGTTGCTGGTGCGGCTGTGCCGGCACCACGTTCACCCAGTGGGCCGTAAATGACATGTACTGTCCCTGACCGTAGTTACAGCTCCACACGTCGGCGCTGCCGTGCACTTTGGCAGAGACCGACATGCTCAAAGACTGGCCCACCATCTCTTCTACATGTGAATGCAGGGCTGGCACTGCCTTTTGGGCAAAGAAATGACGGCTTGGCACTCTCCACTGCGGCGCGGCACAAGCCATCATTTCTCGGAAAGGTGCTGAGTCCACCAGTTGGAAAGGGAGGGACTGCAGCACCAGCAACTTGGACAGGAGGACGTTCAGCTTTTGCACCGTCGGGTGCGTGCTCGCAAACTGTTGTCTCTTGGATACGGATTCCAAGAAAGACTGTTGACGGAATCCGAGAAGAGGAGTAGCAGGAGAAGGAGCATCTGAACGAGCGGAAGATGCCAACGAGCGACAACTCCCCTCAGCAGAGGTGTTGGAGCCTTGACTGGCTGATAGAGGGCGATTGACGACGTCGGGTGACGGAGCAAGTAACGGAGCGGGTGATGGAGCGGGGGCTGGGGCAGGCAGAACCGCCGTATGTTTATCACGGTTTTCCCAGGCCACCGAATGGTGACGCTGCATATGCTGACGCAACGCTGTAGTCCCAACATGGGCCCCCTGGCCACGCTTGCATTTCTGGCCACATAGTCGACATACGGCTACGTTTACTTCCTCGGGCGGCTTGAGGAAAAATTGCCACACCACCGAGTAGGAAACTTTGCCCCCGCTACTCTTCACTGGCTGACTGCTACTTCCTCCGTGCGCACCGGCACCACTACTGGCCGTGGTGGTAGGCTGCAGTGGAGCTGGTGCTCTACTCCGTGGACGTTTGGCTCCACTGACACTGATGCGACCCTGCTGCTGTCTCCTGGGCAACCCACCGACTGTTTTGCTCGCTGCCAAGCTGCCACCCTCTTCTCCTGATGATGCGGAAGAAATTGCCTGATGACGACGAGGCTGCCAAGTGCGATCAACCTCCTCATCATCAAGTAGGGTCTCCGCCTCACTACTAGCCCCCTCGGCTGCATCTGGGTCAGGAGACAGACCTGTCTCTAGACCGGCTACCGAGCCACTCTCCTCGCCAGTACTTGTTCGCTTGGCTGCTGAAAAGGCCGATGTCTCCCCCCGTTCCTGACCGCCCTCTGTTAGCTCTTCCTCACTGTACAGTGGGGCTGAGCCCACAGCATGCGATACTTCGCTTGGTGAGGGAACAGCAAAGGACAGGGGCAGGTAGAGGACACGTGATTTCAGTGGGCTTGCTCCCGGGCCATGCCAACTAACGGTTGTGTCTGACGTACCCACCGACCGTTGGCTGTAGGTGTCAGAGGTGACCTGGGAAGAGGAAGACGACCGAGCCAACCAATCAATGACGGCAGGGTTGTCGGTGGAGACACGACCGCTGGATGACACCGAGAGCACTGGCCTCTGGCTGCGAATACTGCTGCCTCGACCCCTTCCTCTGCTGCCACGTCTGCTCGCTCCTAAAACATTGCCTCCTCTGCCACCCTCTGCATGTTGTCTGACATACTATTTAATTCAACGATTAGGTGTCCCTGAGTAACAATTCTCTGGCACTCAGTAACAATTCTGTCTGTCCCTGAGTATGAATTCTGTGGCCCTGAGTAACAATTCTGTGTCTGTGCGAGTAACAATTCTGTGTCTGTGCGAGTAACAATTCTGTGTCTGTGCAAGTAACAATTTTGTGTCTGTGCGAGTAACAATTCTCTGGCACTCAGTAACAATTCTGTCTGTCCCTGAGTAACAATTCTCTGGCACTCAGTAACAATTCTGTCTGTCCCTGAGTAACAATTCTCTGGCACTCAGTAACAATTCTGTCTGTCCCTGAGTATGAATTCTGTGGCCCTGAGTAACAATTCTGTGTCTGTGCGAGTAACAATTCTGTGTCTGTGCAAGTAACAATTTTGTGTCTGTGCGAGTAACAATTCTCTGGCACTCAGTAACAATTCTGTCTGTCCCTGAGTAACAATTCTCTGGCACTCAGTAACAATTCTGTCTGTCCCTGAGTATGAATTCTGTGGCCCTGAGTAACAATTCTGTGTCTGTGCGAGTAACAATTCTGTGTCTGTGCAAGTAAAAATTTTGTGTCTGTGCGAGTAACAATTCTCTGGCACTCAGTAACAATTCTGTCTGTCCCTGAGTAACAATTCTCTGGCACTCAGTAACAATTCTGTCTGTCCCTGAGTAACAATTCTCTGGCACTCAGTAACAATTCTGTCTGTCCCTGAGTAACAATTCTCTGGCACTCAGTAACAATTCTGTCTGTCCCTGAGTATGAATTCTGTGGCCCTGAGTAACAATTCTGTGTCTGTGCGAGTAACAATTCTGTGTCTGTGCAAGTAACAATTTTGTGTCTGTGCGAGTAACAATTCTCTGGCACTCAGTAACAATTCTGTCTGTCCCTGAGTAACAATTCTCTGGCACTCAGTAACAATTCTGTCTGTCCCTAAGTAACAATTCTCTGGCACTCAGTAACAATTCTGTCTGTCCCTGAGTATGAATTCTGTGGCCCTGAGTAACAATTCTGTGTCTGTGCGAGTAACAATTCTGTGTCTGTGCAAGTAACAATTTTGTGTCTGTGCGAGTAACAATTCTCTGGCACTCAGTAACAATTCTGTCTGTCCCTGAGTAACAATTCTCTGGCACTCAGTAACAATTCTGTCTGTCCCTGAGTAACAATTCTCTGGCACTCAGTAACAATTCTGTCTGTCCCTGAGTATGAATTCTGTGGCCCTGAGTAACAATTCTGTGTCTGTGCGAGTAACAATTCTGTGTCTGTGCAAGTAACAATTTTGTGTCTGTGCGAGTAACAATTCTCTGGCACTCAGTAACAATTCTGTCTGTCCCTGAGTAACAATTCTCTGGCACTCAGTAACAATTCTGTCTGTCCCTGAGTAACAATTCTCTGGCACTCAGTAACAATTCTGTCTGTCCCTGAGTAACAATTCTCTGGCACTCAGTAACAATTCTGTCTGTCCCTGAGTATGAATTCTGTGGCCCTGAGTAACAATTCTGTCTGTGCGAGTAACAATTCTGTGTCTGTGCAAGTAACAATTTTGTGTCTGTGCGAGTAACAATTCTCTGGCACTCAGTAACAATTCTGTCTGTCCCTGAGTAACAATTCTCTGGCACTCAGTAACAATTCTGTCTGTCCCTGAGTAACAATTCTCTGGCACTCAGTAACAATTCTGTCTGTCCCTGAGTAACAATTCTCTGGCACTCAGTAACAATTCTGTCTGTCCCTGAGTAACAATTCTGTCTGTCCCTGAGTATGAATTCTGTGGCCCTGAGTAAGAATTCTCTGGCACTCAGTAACAATTCTGTCTGTCCCTGAGTAACAATTCTCTGGCACTCAGTAACAATTCTGTCTGTCCCTGAGTAAAAATTCTGTGGCCCTAATAACGTTTCTGTGGCCCTAAGTAACAATTCTCTGGCACTGAGTGAAAATTCTGTCTGTCCCTGAGTATGAATTCTGTGGCCCTAACTAGCGTTTCTTTGTCCCTAAATAACGATTCTGTGGCCCTCATTAACAAGTCTGTGTCCCTGAGTAATGGTTCTCTGTCCCTAAGTAACTTCTCTCTGTCCCCAATTCTCGTTTCTGTGGCCCTAACTCTGTCCCTGTCCCTAGTACAGAGCGGTCTGCCTCTGTTCAATGACTGCAGGCAAATGAAGATTTCCAAAATGGCCGCTATATATACCTCGACCATTACACAGTGCTGGCTGGCTGGCTGCTGATTGGCTGATGCGATCACATGTCGTTGAGGAATGCATTATGGGGCAGCGCGCCTTGTCTGCGCGCCTTCCCCGACATCCCCGCTCCGTCGCCGCACATGTCAGCCGCCATTTTCGGAAAAATTTCGATTCGCGCGTCCGAATTAGGCTGTTTTTCGGATTCGGCAATATTTTCCAATATTCGACTCGAATTCCACTTCGGATACTTCGATTCGCTCATCTCTAATTACAAACATGACACATAAACACATGGCCAATGTAGGTCATTAAAACCAACTTGTAATTATTGTACATCTTAAGTAACCAACTGCAGAGCATGACAATCCAAATACAGTACATGGCTCAATGCTTTCATATACAAACTAATTTTCATGGGTCAATGCGTTTCACATTTTGGCTTCTTCAGGCCACATAAGGAGACTAACAGTGACAGTGTAACTAAGCAAATAAAGAAGTATAATAAATATAAATTTGTTGTAAGATACAGATCACATATACATTTATTAAGAATACTCATAAATTTATCTAACATTCACACCTTTTATGAATGATCAAGCACATGAATAGGAATACTCCCAGGCACAGGGATATCCAAAGAGACCAATAAGCGGAGGCCAATGGGAAATCTCCAACTAAACTGAGGATGTATATATAAGTAGGTAAGTATAGAACATATACAGTTGCAAGAAAAAGTATGTGAACCCCTTGGGATTACGTGGAGTTTTGCATGAATTGGGCATAAAATGTGCTCTGAACGTCATCTAAGTCACAACAATAGAAGAACACAGTCTGCTGAACATAATACTACACAAACATTAGATGTTGCCATGGTTTAATTGCACATAACATGTAAACATTCACAGTGCAGGGAGGAAAAAGTATGTGAGGCCATAGCTTAATGACTTCTCCCAGAGCTAATTGGAGCCAGGAGTGAGCCAATCTTGACTCCGATCAGTGTGATGATATTGGATGTGTTGCTGACAGCTGTCCTGCCCTTAAAAAACACACACCTGTTTTGGGTTTACTGGTATCAAGAAGCACTGTCTGATGTGAACCATGCCTCGCAGAAAAGAGCTCTCAGAAGACCTACGATCAAGAATTGTTGACTTGCATGAAGCTGGAAAGGGTTACAAAAGTATCTCCAAAAGCCTTGATGTTCATGTGTCCACGATAAGACAGACTGTCTACAAATGGAGAAAGTTTAGCACTGTTGCTACTCTCCCTAGGCGTGGTCGTCCTGTAAAAATGACTGCAAGAGCACAGCGCAGAATGCTGCATGAGGTAAAGAAGAATCCCAGAGTGTCAGCTAAAGACCTACAGAAATTTCTGGCACATGCTAACATTTTTGTTGACACATCTACAATAAGGAAAACATTAAACAAGAATGGAGTACATGGGAGGACACCACGAAGGAAGCCATTGCTGTCCAAAAAGAATATTGCAGCACGTTTGAAGTTTGCAAAAGAGCACCTGGATGTTCCACAGCACTACTGGCAAAATATACTGTGGACAGATGAAACCAAGATTGAGTTGTTTGGGAAGAACACACAACACTATGTGTGGAGAAAAAAAAGGCACAGCACACCAACATCAAAACCTCATCCCCACTGTGAAACATGGCGGAGGGAGCATCATGGTTTGGGGCTGCTTTGCTGCCTCAGGGCCTGGACGAATTGTTGTCATTGATGGGAAAACGAATTCCAGAGTTTATCAAGACATTTTGCAGGAAAACGTACGACCATCTGTCTGCCAACTGAAGCTCCGCAGAGGATGGGTGATGCAACAGGACAATGACCCAAAGCATACAAGTAATTCAACAAAACAATGGCTGCAACAGCACAGAATACGTCTTCTGGAGTGGCCCAGTCAGAGTCCTGACCTCAACCCGATTGAAATGCTGTGGCATGACCTTAAGAGAGCGATTCACACCAGACATCCCAAGAATATTGCTACACTGAAACAGTTTTGTGAAGAGGAGTGGTCCAAAATTACTCCAGATCGTTGTGCAGGTCTGATCTGCAACTACAGGAATCGTTTGGTTGAGGTTATTGCTGCCAAAGGAGGGTCAAACAGTTATTAAGTCCAAAGTTTCACATACTTTTTCCTCCCTGCACTGTGAATGTTTACATGTTATGTGCAATTAAACCATGGCAACATCTAATGTTTGTGTAGTATTATGTTCAGCAGACTGTGTTCTTCTATTTTTGTGACTTAGATGACGTTCAGAGCACATTTTATGCCCAATTCATGCAAAACTCCACGTAATCCCAAGGGGATCACATACTTTTTCTTGCAACTGTATAGGCCTCTGTTCTGTCGTCACTACAAGTTTCCCTGTGTGCAACTTGACATGCAGCTAAACCCTCCTATTCTGCAATAAGCCAGACTGAATATAATCTTGAAGCTTCAGTAACAAAATCTAGTGGGGTGAAACTATTGGGGAAAAAAATGAAAAATATATTCAATCGATTGATGAAACATACAAAAAAATGAAAAATGTATTATGCTGCAGATGGCAATAAGTCTATGCTCACCAGCGATGGTGCCTGTAGGGGATGTAAGTTCAGTCCACAACATGCAATTCAGCTATAACGGTGGTTTCTTCTCCTTCAGTTTTTAAGATAGAGTCTGAGCTCCAAGGATGCGCCTATTTTCTTTTCTTAGAATGAAGGATGATGGGAGCTTTTATTAGATGAACAGTTTCTTGTTTCTGCAAAACAGTAAATTCATTTTGGGTTCCATCTTGAGGTAAAATTCAATATTGTAGGTAAAACACAAAATACATTTCCCTGCTGAAGGCAGAACACCCCTTGTCTGGTATTAACCGATTCCACTGTTTGGGTCCTCAGAAGTAAACAACAAGACCAGATCATAAATGGTCTGAGGAACAACTTTGCTTCCTTGTTCCTGCAAACTTTAACTTCAACATTTCTGACTCTCCCATCCGCACATGGAAGAGTTTTGGTGGCAAGGCCATTTTGATCAAGAAATGGGGCAAGTTTTTGCAAAGCACTGTCAATGGGAGTTGATTTCTTGTTTAGGATGCAGTCAATGAGTGACGTCCAGATAGAGAATCTGTTAAATCTCTGGGATTTTAGCTGACTGTCAGAAGTGTGGAGATCTCAGGGTGGATTTCAACATCTGAGTCTGGATCTTCTAGCTCAATTGTGCCACTATCAGAATCAAGTTTTTCTGTGCTGTACAAGAATGTAAGTCCTGTAAACTATGTCTTGTCCTTAAACTGACATGCGACAGTAGGTCAGTAGATACATACTGCCATTGTGTTTGGTAGGTACCCCCCCAAACCTTAGCACTCTGTTAAGACCAAAATAATATGGGAAAAAAATGATTTTTCAGGTGCCAAAAATGTAATCATTTATAAAATCATTCAAATTTTTATTGTTACAAAATTACACATATTAGAAAACAACAACATATTTGTGGTTGTACAGTTAAAGCCACCAAGGAAATCCAACTGGCTGAGAAACATCAATGCAACAATTCCAACTCGACATGTTTTGCCAATTCTTTGGCTTCTTCATGAATAGTGATGGTCTAAACACCCCCCTGTTCGGTTTGCGGTAGAATATTGGAACCTAAAGAAAGTTCTACCGCGAACAAAATTCAAGTCTATGGGATTCGAACTTGTAAATTCAAAAGTGATTATTTTGAAGGTTTATATGCAAGTTATTGGCCATAAAAGGGGTATGGGGACTCAGGTACTGCACTGGGGGACATGAATCAGTGAAAAAATGTTTTCAAAAACTACCGTTTTTAAAGGGGCTGTCATTTTACATTAAAGTAAAGAGAAAAAAAAATTCCTTTAAATATCAAGCCTGGGGGTCCCCTTAAACTACCTGCAAAGTTGCACATCTGTACAATGTATAGAACCTGCTGCAGCAGGACTGACATTTTCTTATGTCAGTAAAAAATGACATTTTTATAAAGAAAAAATATATAGCGTGGGGTCCCCCCTAATCTAAACCAGACCCTTTAGGTCTGGTAGGAAGGTTAGGAGGGACCCCACAGTAATTTTTTTTTTTTTTAAAGTGCGTGGGGTTTCCCCTAAAAGTCATACCAGACTCTTTAGGCCTGGCAGGACTTTTAAGGAGAACCCCTCCCCTCAGAATTAGGGGAAAAAAAGTGCTTGGGGTTCTACCTAAAAGCCATACCATGCCCTATTGGCTCATTAGCATAAGGGTATCCCTTCAAATAAGGGGACACCCTGATGTTGCCCCCTGCTCTTGTGAATAAGGGGAACTTGTACCCCTACCCATTCACTAAAGGGTTAAAACTGTGAAAAAAATAAAGAGACCAGACTTTTCAAAAAAATCCTTTATTGAATAAAAAAACAAAAAAACAGTTTTTGACCTGTATTACAAAAAAAGCCCCCCAAAAAATGGTTCCAGTGTTGTAATCCATCATCAATTACGAAGTCCAGCATTGTCACGCTGCCGCCGAGTTGACAAAATTTTTTTTAAATTTTTGCCGACCCGTCCACACCTGTTACCACTTGCGATAGCCAATTGTGTATGTCTGACCGTCATCCACAATTGGGCGAAGCTAGCCGTGAAATCACTGCTAGCTCTGCCCAATTATTAATGATAGTTCTGACAGTTGGCTGTCAGATGTACAATTGTTGATGACAGTTCTGACAGTTGCTGGTCAGATGTACACAATTGGCCGGAGCCAATGTCAGATAGTGGCAAGTACTCGGCGGGTGCAAACAGGTCAACGGGCTTTGTTTTATTTTTTATTTTGTCAAGATGGCGCCATCATGCCAACGTTGGAGGCCGTGATTGACAATGGATTACAACACTGGAACTTTTTGGGGGGGCTTTTTTTTAATAGAGGACTTGTCAAAAACAGTTTTTTTTTTTCAATAAAGGATTTTTTCAAAAGTCTGGTATTTTTATGTTTTCACACTTTTAACCCTTTAGTGAATGGGTAGGGGTACAAGTACCCCTTACTCATTCACAAGGGGGGGGGACAGCATCAGGGTGCTCCCTTATTTAAAGGGGTATCCTTATGATAATGAGCCCTCCTGTCTACGACCCCCACCCCGACAACCACTGAGCCAGGGTTCTGGAGAAGAGGCCCTTGTCCCTATCAGCATGATGACACCATTCCCATGTCGAGAGCACGTGGCCTGGTAAGGGTCGGAGGGGGGCGGTTGATCTTCCCCCCTTTCCTGCCCTGCCAGGTCTGTGCTTGGATCAAGGGTCTGGTAGGAATTTATGGGGGACTCCATGCTTTTTCCCCCCCTTTTTTGGGGTGGGGTTCCCCCTTAAATGTCCTACTATATCTAAAGGGTCTGGTATGGCTTTTAAGGGGAACCCCATGCACTTTTGTTCCCTAATTTTGGGAGGTGGGGTTCCCCTTAAAAGTCCTACCAGGCCTAAAGGGTCTGGTATCACTTTTAGGGGGAGCCCCACACACTTTAAAAAAAGAAAAATACTGTGGGGTCTCTCCTACCCTTCCCACCAGACCTGAAGGGTCTTGTATGGTTTGGGGGGCACACTGTTTTTCTTAATTTATTTTTTGCTTATATTATTATTATTTAATTATATATTCTTTATTTATTTATTTTTGTTTTTTGGGGGCATTGTGGGGTGTTTGGTGGGCAAACAGTTGGCGGTACCTTCACACCGTAACCCTTCAGAGTTATTCTTGACGAGTGCAGGATTGGACCCTGCTCTACAAATTCTAATTATATGCACCTGTCAAACAGATGCAGAAAAATTGGGCCTTGGATGTTGGTGGTGCCTGAACACTGTAACCCCTCACAGCTACTCTTGCTGGGTGCAGGCATGGGCCTTGCAGTTAAAAAGTGTTAACAATTAGAGAAACATTTTTAAAAATTTAAATTACATGCACCTGTCAAACAAAATTGGGCCTTGGGGTTTGGTGGTGCCCTAAACCAAAAACATTGTTGGAAGCTAGCATATTCAGGATTCAGGAATAGGATAGGCAGAATAGGCAGTCTTCAAGGGATCCCAGGTCCCTAACAAATGTAATCAGTTACAGCAGCATCAGGGGCTTGATAGTTGCTGTTGATCTAGGGCTGATTAATTTTGATAAATGTCAGAGGCACTCTTTTATCCATCACAAAACCTCCAGCAGCACTGCAAGTCCATTCGGAAAGCATGCTGGATGCAGGACAGGCCAGTAGCTTGAGGGCATATGGAGCAAGTTCTGGCCAGTTTTGAATCCTCAATACCCAGTAACCCAGTGGATGCTCAGTTGGAAAGGTCTCCAAGTCTGCTCTTGCCCCTAGATAATCCTGCACCAGAGTACTTAAACCTAACAGCCTTGGGCACTTTGGACTAAAGAATTGTATAAAGGCATCAGTCAGCTGGCCACCTTCTCCACTGCTCTTCCTTTGACTGAACGAAGCCTTAGAAACATGTTGTCCAGGAAATGGTAGCCTCCCAGTGTCTGGAAAGGTGTTACACAAATTTTTCTTCAAGGCGTCCTCAAGATGTTTCATCCTCTGCTCCCTCTGCGAAGGCAGGATAAGCTCTGCAACTTTACCCTTGTAACATGGATTAAGGGTTGGCAACCAATACTGATCCCTCTCCTTGATACCATGAATCCTCAGGTCCTTTCGCAGGCTTTGCAGAATTAGGGAGCCCATGCAGTATAAGTTTGAGGAGATAGGAGATTCTGAGTCCTCTGGGTCACTAAGGATGACATTGTCAGGAACTACCTCCTCCCAGCCACGTACTACTCCTGACTGAGTTTCTGGGGAGTGAAAACCACCCCTTAAGAGTGGCATATGTTATCCTCTACTTCCATACTGCTACAATCCTCCTCCTCTTCCTCCTCCTGTGTGTTCTGCAGCCCCGCAGGTATGGTTTCTGCATAAAGGGGGCCTTGAGAGGACAGGAAGTCATCCTCTTCATCCAGATGTTCTGCCTCAGATGCCCTGTCCATGATTCTACACAATGTGTGCTCCAGCAGACTAGAGGGATAGTGTCACTGATGCATGCATTGTCAGGGCTCACCATCCTTGTGGCCTCCTCAAATGGTGACAGGACAGTGCATGCATCGTTTATCAGCAACGACTGGAATGGCGAAAAGAAGCCAAGCTCCTCTGAGCCTGTCCTTGTGCCATGTTCACACAGGTACTCATTGATGGCCCTCTGCTGAGTGTGCAGCCACTGTAGAATTGCTAATGTTGAGTTCCACCTGATGGGCATGTCACAAATGAGTAGGTTGGTGGGCAGGTTGAATTCCCGGTGAATGTCAGCCAGCCAAACACTGGCTGTGTATAACTGCTGGAAATAGCCACAGACTTTTCTGGCGTGCCTCAGAAGATCTTGAAAGCCTGGATACCTGTTCAAGAAATGCTGCACCACCAAATTCAGGACGTGTGCCAGGCATGGAACACGTGTCAAGTGTTCCTGTTGGAGGGGGAGAGAAGGTTGGTGCCATGGCATCAACCACCTCTGAGCCTGCCCCTGCAGTGCTGACAGAATCTCTGGCTCGGTGTGGTTTCTGTCACCTAAAAAGACCAGCTGAAGCACCACGTGTCATCTTTTAGTCTGACTGCTTGCTTAGCTCCTTGAACACTTACGGTGCACTGCTGGTTCAGATGACAATTCAGCAGAAGAGGCCATAGAGGAAGAGGATGAGGTAGAGCAGACAGATGTGGCAGAATCATCACCAGCTGTTTGGAAGAGTGGTGGTGGAACAAGCTCCAGCACTGTACCCTGTCTTGCATTCTTTCCAGCTGCTAGCAGAGTTACCCAGTGCACCGTGAAGGATATGTAACATCCCTGACCATGCCTGCTGGACCACGTGTAAGCAGTAATGTGTACCTTGCTGCTGACCGCCTTGTCCAACAAGGCCAAAACGTTGCCTTCCACATGATGGTACAGAGCTGAAATGGCCTTATGTGAAAGGAATAGTTTTTTTGTAACGTGACACTGTGGTACAGCACATTATGCAAATTCACAGAAAGGGGCAGAGCCCACCAGATGGAAAGGCAGATGTTTTAACGCTAGCGATGTGTTCAGGCTAGAATTTAGACACTAAGCATGTGGATGGGTGGGACAGTATTTTTTTTATGGTTCAGCAACTGGGGTAGCAAAATTTGCCTGCTGAAATCAACAGGTGGTGTACTGCTAGCAGATTGGTTGCGAGGACCTGTGGCACCTATTGCTGTACCATCACTCCTCTTAGTGGAGGCTGTTGAGAAGACTTGACATTTTATAGTAGGGGTAGATATCCCAGATGAGGAGCAAGGAGAAGTCTGCATTTTTTAAATTCAAATATTTTTATTGAAAGAGTTTCAATTTTTTTTTAATATAATAAAAAAAAAACCGTAAGTGTCAATATGGTTCACAGTAAGGTGCAGCTATACATTATAAAAGATAAGTAGAGAAAAAAGGAGACCCCACCATTTGGCTGGGGACTACATGAGTGAACCATGTAGTCTGATGTGAACCAGTGAGATTTGAAACTCTGTATAGGGAGATGCGGAACATGGGGGAGGGGAGGAAAAGAAGTGGGGGCACCAGTCAAGGGCATATAGTCATAGTATTGTGTATTTATACATATATTATCATTTTAAAGAGCAATTGGGGTTTTGTAGCCATCGAGACCATAGAGTGATGAATTTGTGGTAGGAAGAATTGTTGAGGACTGATCGTCTTTCCATGTCACATTGTAAATTGAGGTCGGTTATGAGGGCAGAGAGAGAGGGAGTTTTTGAGGATTTCCATAGTTTAGTAATGTTGGTTTTTGCAGCTGCTAATGTGTGTATGATGATGGTGCGGAATTCGTTAGGGAATTTGTCGAATCCTAAATGGAGAAGTGCTAGATCCGGGGTTGGAGCTATTTGGACTCCGACTACTGATGAGATCAATTGGAATACGCTGTTCCAATATGCTATTAGAGATTTGCACGTCCAGAGTATATGTAGGGTTGATCCTATTTCTCCGCATTGTCTCCAGCAAGCTGATGAATGGTGGGGGTAGTATAAGGAAAGTTTAACCAGTGTAAAATACCACTGGTGTAGAATTTTCATATACGATTCCCAATGGGAACTACATCTAGATGCTTTGTGGGTAATGTTAAACGTTTTTTCCCATGTGTGGGATTGTATATGTTTTGCAAAGAGTTTCTCCCAGTTAGATAAAGAGGTGGTTTGTAGGGTGAACAAAGATCTGGTTATAGCGTGTAGAAAGTCGAGATTCCTTTCTTGGGGTATTTGAATTTGTTGAGAAAGAGGTATGCTGTAGTAGGAACTTTAACAAGGTGCGGAACATTTATCTCTTGTAAGGAGTGAGCTATCCTTATATGAGTGAAGATTTCACTGTCAGGGAGGTGAAATTTCTTCTGGAGAGTTGGGAAAGAATCTAAGTTTCGGTTAGTGTAGAGGTCGTGTATACGGGAGATGCCTTGGTTATCCCACTGTATGAGGTTTAGAGAAGGGGTAAGAAGATGCAGTACTGTAAATGGGGTAGGTATTGTTTTGTACTCTGATGGGTTGGATGCTAAAAGGTCATACCAGGCTTGTAGGGAGGATCTAATGCAAGGGTGTTTGGGTAGGTTTTTGAAATGAGATATATATGGTAGAAGCATTGTATCGCGTAGTGTTAATGCAGGGTGAGGGGGTGACTCCATGGTAGTCCATATTTTTTCAGTGGTTGGGTGCCACCAAAAGTAGAGTTGGTCTAAGAGTGCAGCATTGTAATATGATTTTAAGTGTGGGAGACCAGCTCCTCCTCTAGAGGTTGGGCGTATGAGGAGATTTGTCATGCATCTGGGTTTCTTTGAGTTCCAGAGGAATTTGGCTAACATTGCTTGTAGTTTGACGAAAAATGTATTGGGGACTGGTATGGGGAGTGTGCGGAATATGTAAAGGAATTTAGGCAGTATGCACATTTTTAGGGTAGCTACCCTTCCCAATTTTGATAGCGTGGATGTGCGCAGGTTTTCAAGTTCTTGGGGAATTGAATCAAGCAGTTGTTTGTGATTTAAGGCGTAAAGTTGGTTAGTCGCTGTGGGAAGTTTAATTCCCAAATAAGGGATGCTATGTTGTTCCCACGCGAAGGGGAAGCGTTTGAGAAGTGTTCCCTGGAGCTTAGTAGGTATATTGAGATTTAGGATAGAAGATTTAGATGCGTTGAGTTTGTAGTATGATACTTCTGAGTAGTTTTGAAGATGTGTTTGAATCGTTTGGAGCAATTTGCATGAGTTGGTAATCATTAGTATAATGTCATCTGCAAATAGGCTGATTTTGTGTTCTCTTTTGAGGTGGGTGATTCCCGAGAATGCTGGGTCATCCCTAAGCTTAGAGGCTAGCGGTTCAATGAGCAGAGTGAAAATTATGGGGTATAGGGGGCAGCCTTGTCTAGTACCATTGGAGATTTGAAAGATCTGTGAGAGAGTACCATTGGTTAGCACTCTTGCTGAAGGTTTGGAATAAAGGGCAAGAATTGCCGATAACAACCAGTCTGTAATTCCGAACCTTTGGAGTGTGAGTTTCATAAACTGACACTGTATCCGGTCAAATGCTTTTTCAGCATCAAGAGATAATAGCAGGGAGGGTTGTTTTGTGGTTTCTGTTTTGTGTAAGAGAGAAATGAGTCTCCTGGTTGCATCTGGAGCTTGGCGACCAGAGACAAATCCCACTTGGTCTGGGTGGATTAACATAGGCAAGTGGGGAAGCAGTCTTTGGGCTATTAATTTGGCGTAAAGTTTTATTTCTGTATTAAGTAGTGATATTGGTCTATAGTTCTGAACAAGTTTGGGGTCTTTGCCTGGTTTTGGGATAGTTGTGATTGTAGATTGGAGCGATTCATTAGGGAATGTGCCTGTAGAGGTGGCATGGTTACAAAATTTGGTTAGATGTGGTGCAAGATTTGTAGCAAATATTTTATAAAATTTGTTGGTGTAGCCGTCATTTCCTGGAGATTTGTTCAGGGGTAAGGTTTTTATTATTTTCTCTAATTCCATGGGAGAGAATGGGGTGGAGATAGAGGTGAGTTGTGATGGAGTAAGGTGGGGTAAGTTTGTGGTGGTTAAGAAGTTTTGTATAGATAGCGTTGTCGGTTGGGGTGTGTCTGGATCTTCTTTTATATTATACAAAGTCTGGTAGTAAGTGGCAAAAGCGTTGGCTATGTGTGGATTCGTGAGCAAAGTGTGGGTAGTTGGGTGTTGGATTGAGGGGATTATTTATTTGAGGCGTCTTTGTTTAATTATTTTAACTAGAAGTGAGTTCGCTTTGTTACCCAGGGAGTAAAATTGTGATTTCGTTTTTTGAAGGTTGAGGTCATATTTATGGAGTAAAAGGGTACGGAGCTGGTTTCTATCAGAGGTAAGGGAAGCAGATGTGTGTGTGTTTTGATTTTGTTTATTAATTTCTTTGTTTAGTTTTATGGAGGCTAGAAGCTGGTCAATTTGTTGAGATCTCTGTTTAGTGAGTCTAGCGTTGAGTTGTATGAGAATACCTTGTAAGCTTTGTAGGCGGTCCAAAGTGTGGTTATAGAGATATCAGGTGTAGTATTCAGGTCAAAGAAAATATTATGAGCTTCTAACAGATGCTTTTGATTGTCCGAGTTCTTTAATAAGGCCGAGTTCAATCTCCATATGGGAGGGAGTGATGAGCGATGGGAGTCATCCAGGATTATGTTGATTGGAGCGTGGTCCGAACATGAGATGGTGCCAATGTTGGATGATGATATATTTTGTAGGGTCCATTTTTCTGTAATAAAAAAATCGATTCTGGAGTAGGATAAGTGAGAGGGGGAGTAGTAGGTATAGTCTCTTTCAGTGCTGTGTTGGCATCTCTAGAAATCGTAGAAGTCGTGGTCATGTAGGAAACTGTTGAACTTTTGTTTGGAGGATCTTTTGTTGGAGGACGAATCTATAAGTGGATTGCCAATGATGTTGAAGTCTCCACCTATGATCAGTCTGCCTTGTTTTTGAGAGGAAATGATGGTATAAAGTTTACGGAGGAATCGGGTCTGATTGCTGTTTGGGCCGTAGACGTTCACAAGAGTGTAGAGGATGTCGTTGAGTTTGCAGATCAGAATGTGATAGCGACCTTGAGGGTCAGTTACTTATGAGATATAGTGAAACCGTGTAGTGTCTTTTATAGTCGTGAGGACGCCATTATGCTTCTTGGGATTAGTGGCCATATACAGTATATGTGGGAGAAACGATGCAGTTGTAGTTTGGAGGTCTTGGTTGTTGCGAAGTGTGTTTCCTGTAAGAAGAGGATGTCTGCACGGAGAGTTCTAGTTTCCTTTTGCAGCATCATTCTTTTAAAAGGGGAGTTCAGGTCGTTCACATTTAGTGATGTTATATTAATCATAATGGAAATCTTTGGTATGGTTAGTGAAGCAGTAGGTTTGTTGTTTGAGGCGTTGATCAGGGTTGGACGGGTATGATTGCGAGAAAATGGATTTCGTAGTTTGGGCAGTGAGGAAAAGGCTAGATCGAAGAGTCAAAAGTTGTACTCCAAGTTCATCTAGCAGATTAAGGTGAGATGTTGGAATATTTGGTCGACTGGTGGTGCAGAGGGTGAGGAAGGTGGAAGGAGGTAAAAAAAGCTTGCGTAAAATGCAAGAAACGTGAGTAGCTTGGTGTGCTACTTCAGAACTGGGGGGTATGAACGGGCATTGACCGTAGATAGGGTCATGCCAAACAGAATCTAGTAATCTAGATTTTTCTAATCGGGCCGATCGCCATAGAGTCGTAGAGTGGGACATAGTGGAATAGAGTGTCAGAGGTGTGGAACTTGATGCGGACTGTAGGTATAGTTTGTCAGAGTCATTCTGCTTCCATCTGCTGCGTGTTCGCGGAAGTGGGTGTTTGTGGGTCCGCTGGTAATATGTTCCATGCCTTTAATAAATCCAGGCCCGCTTCTAGGCTTCTGATCGTGTGAACTCTTCCCTGGTGTCTAACGGTTATTGTTGTGGGGAAGCCGCACTGGTAGCCTATGCCGTGGTTCCGTAAGGCTTTGGTGATGGTCACCATTTTCTTGCGGTTAAGGAGCGTGGCCTTCAATAGGTCTGCGTATAACCTAATATTTGCATGTGATGCTGGGAGTGAAGGGGGGTTTCTGGCTGCCATCATTATCCTTTCCTTTATATGATAAAAATGGATGCGAGCTAGGACGTCCCTGGGGATTGATGCTGACAGGAATGACGGTTTTGGTATTCTGTGCGCCCGGTCAATGGCGATCTCTATATCTGAGAGAGACGGAATGAGGTGTTTCATATATTGCTGGATGTAGGGAAGTAGTGCCTCATTTGTGATGTTTTCAGGAATACCCCTAAACTTAATATTGTTACGTCTGGAACGATCCTCTAGATCCGCCAGTTTCAGATTTATTTGTTCGATGTCAGACACATGGTCAGCATGTGCGTCGATTAAGTAGTTATGGGCCACGATTATTTCTCCCATCTTTGTCTCAATATGGCGCAGTCTATGATCCTGTTTTTGGATCGTTGTAGCAATTTGGGATATTGAGGCTGTTAGGTCGCTATGTAATGTCCGCCTAAGCGAGAGAAGCATGTTTTTATGCAAATTTCGGATATCGGCTGGTCAGACACAGGGAACGCTTCAATTATTGGGAATTTATCGCCAGATTGAGGGGATGGATGGATGAGGGTCTGATAGTTATCTGTGTTGCCTGCATTCAGACACGGTGTGGATTTAGCTGGACTGCTAGTTGTGGGGGACAAGGGAGGAGAAGACTTTCCAGGGTCCCCTGGGTAAAGTGAGTACTGAAGCCTTGGGTCCGCCTGCTGGGATATGTCATCCTCCTGAGGAGATCTGTGTGCTCCGTTTCTGCAGCCGGCGCCATCTTGGATCCCTGCATTGACGGCAGGGAAAAAAATTTGTACGTTTCCCTGGTTGCCCAGACATTTTGCGACGGTGGGGCATCGCTGGGGAGGGTTGTACACCTCTTCCCTTGCTGGTGCTAATATTTAAAAGTCCCGGGGTTGGAGTGAGCCATTTTGGGTCTGGCGGGTGGACGGAGCATCTCTCACTACGCGTCCATCCAGGAGCCAGCCGCGCATGCGCCCCCCAGAAGTCTGATTTTTTTAGGACGGGGGTCATTCAGGTGCTGTTGCCAATGGGCTGCATGACAGGTCATCATATGTCCTGTCAAGCATGTGATGCCCAAGCAGCTGCTGTTTTGGCTGAATACCAATATGACAATTCCAACTTGATATGTTTTGCTATTTCTTTGGCTTCTTCAGGAGTTGTGATGGTCTAAACACCGCCCTGTTCCGTTCGCGGTAGAACATTCAAACCTAGTTCTATCTTGAACATCGAACATAATGCAAGTCAATGGGACTAAAACTTGTAAACTCAAAATTGCACATTTTGAAGGCTTATATGCATGTTATTGGCCATAAAAGGGGTATGGGGACTCGGGTACTGCCCTGGGAGACATGAATCAGTGAAGAAATTTTTTTTATAAAATACAGTTTTTAAAGGGGCAGCCATTTTTCATTGCTTAAAGTAGAAAAAAAAATTCTTATTAGGAGAACTTTAAAGGTGAACCTCTCCCCCCAAAAAATGGGGCAAAAAAAGCGTGGGTTCCCCCTAAATTCCTATCAGACCCTTGTACCAAGTACAGGCCTGGCAGGGCAGGAAAGGGGGGTAAACATCGAGTGCCCTTTTACCCTCCCTCTGGCTTACCAGGCCACATGCCCTTGGCATAGGGATGGTATCCCCATGCCAATGAGGTCCTCTCCACAACCCTGGCCAAGTGGTTATTGGGGTATGTGGGCAGGGGGACTCATTAGCATCAGGGTACCCCTTAAAATAAAGGGGCACCCTGATGCTGTCCCCCCTTATGAATGAGTAAGGGTTACTTGTACCCCTACCTTTCACTAAATGGTTAAATTCAGCAAAAAATAAAGAGACCAGTCTTTTGAAAAATTCCTTTAATTGAACAAAAAACAAAACAGTTTTTGACAAGTCCTTTAATTTAAAAAGAAAAGTTCCATCAATGTAGTCCATTGTCAATCACGGAGTTCACAGTGAACACATGTAATGAACTTACGTGCAGCTTGAACATTGAGCCCAACACTAGCTGTCAATGTAGAAATTTACATTTCTGATGCAATAAATTTGGCTTGTTCAACAGGTAATACTGCCGCACAAAGTTCTAGTTTAAAGGATAAGTTCACCTTTTAGAAAAAAAAAAAATAAATGCACTTTTTTTGCAGGTAAAAAATGTTAATTTATTATTTTTGTCTGCAGGAGCCTGGAAAGCATTGCACCAGTGATCAGTAGATCGCTGATGCCATGCAAGTCTCCTGCAGACCTGTCAGATTATCTGCTTATTCGTACAGGATGGCAATGCCAGTCAATGATCCTTGTCAAATGGGTAGCATAGTAATAATTTTTTAAATCGGGAAGCATATTCCCCCCAATTCTTTAGGTCTTGTAAGTAGTAAAAATCTGATTCTAGGTCTTTTGTGTGCTTGAAACAATTTGAGTTGGGCAGCCTGTAGATTCCGAAAAAAAGCTCTGAGGGATCTTTATCGGTAATGTGTGCAACAGATAAAGTAGTTTTGGTAGCATCGTCATCTTAATAATGGTTGTGCAACCAAACCAAGAAAAGTATTTCAGATGCCACGACTTTATGTTCTATAATTCTAAGAAGTTACGTTTAATTAACGCTGAAAGACGGGGTGTCAGCCATATCCCCACGTATTTGAGTGCTGTAGGTTCCCTTTTCAAGGGACAGCTGTCACACACCCCAGAGAGAGCTGCAGTAGGCATACTGATGTTTAATGCTTCCTATTTGGTATAATTTATTCTAAGGTTAGACACATAACCATACAAAGAAAAGGCCATTAAAAAACAATAAATCATCAGCATATGCTGCTAATTTAAATTCCCTACCAGCCACAGGAAACTCCTTAATATCAGCATTCACCGACCTGATAAATGGCTCCAATGAGAGTATAAATAAAAGGGGTGAGAGTGGGCAACCCTGTTTGGTGCCATTTTACTAATCACATCTTCAGATAGAGAACCATTAATTTTCAATTTAGCAGTAGGGTTTCGGTACAAGGCAGAGGTCCAAGTCATCATACTGTATGTGAGCCCAGACCTACAAATCTACAAGTTTCAAGCAAATATTGTAGTCCCACACCACTTAATCGAAGGCCTTCTCCACATCTGTGAATAGGAGAAGGCCTTCTAGTTTTCACTGATGTGCAGTACGAATAAGGTTAAGTGTTTTGGTGACAACATTGTCCTTTGCCTCTCTTAAAGCATAAAGACTGATTGTTCCAGACCAGTTAACTTGTGCAAGAGAGGTCTAAGATTGACTAAGATTTTTGCCAGTAATTTCACATCCAAATTTAGCAAAGAAATTGGCCTATAACTTGAGCAGTTGGGTCTTTGTTCGATTTAGGTAAAACTGTGATATATGAGGATAGAAAAGTTGAGAGAATCTCCCGTTGGCTGGTCAAAGAATTAAGCATCTTCAAGAGGGGATTCCCAAGGATGCCACTAAAAGTTTTGTAGTAGATAGATGAAAATCCATCTGGACCCGGACTATTACCTGGCTTAAGGTCCCTAAAGTGTTACTAAACCCAGGACCCTGCATTCACTATATCTGGTCTCCCACAGTACACAAAACATGGAAATGTAATTATTTAAGTAACATAAATATACACTCAATGGTGTATTTAGGTTTTGTGCTGCCCTAGGCAACACAAAATCCGCCCCCTCCCCCCCGGAGAGAGCCTGAAATGGACCAAAAACACCCCTGCCCCCCCCCCACCTGAGCCTTCCACTACCATCGCCCTCATACACCGGCTGTTCCCCTCCCAGTGAGAGAGAGAGAGAGAGAGAGAGACACTCACCTTCACAGCCCTGGGAACGAAAGTCAAGCAGCCCGTAGCCTCTCTCAGATCCCACCTGGTCCCCAAGGCACATGTGTCCCCTCTTCTGTCCCTTCTTCGGGCGGTGCTGCCCCCCTGAAGAATGCTGCCCTAGGCAAATGCCGTGTTTGCCTTGTGGTAAATACGCCTGTGTATACACTGCTAAATACCTTTTCGCATCAGTAGTTAGAGCAGTCTTGTGACTTCTATCAGTGTCCAGCAGAGCACTGTTAAAGCTTGTAGGAGTTTTCATTCTCCCCTGATTGTCCTAAGAGGCAGCATAACCCCTGACCCTGTGTCTGGACAGCTGTGATCAGCCCTGTGCCGATCACATGCACTCTCCCAAGAAAAAAAAAACTCTCCAGCACTACACACCAAACTGAGTATGTGCAGCTTGCCCTCGAGGCTCTGTTCTATCAGCAGATGGATTTGGGACAGTAGAAGAAGGAGAGGATCAGAGAAGACAGGATCAAACATCTTTTTTACTCAATGCAGAACCCTTAGGTTCCACAGTGAGTATTACAAGCATGCTTTACTGCAGACACAGACTGATGTGGGTTTAGTAACACTTTAATGGCTTGTGCAAGTTCAGTCGCATCAATAGGTCTCTCAAGTCATACACAGATCGGTTAGACCACTCTGAGGGAAGTAATCGTTAATAACTTGCATTTTGTAATCTTGTAATCTCGGAGGCCTGCATTGTGTTTGAAGATTGTATAATTTGGTATAGAAAGCCCCCTTCTTTATTTCTGATACTTGAGAGATTATAAAGTAGTTTAGGCTCTTTCAGTGCCTTGGCTAAATATTTGTCCGTCTTGTCCCCGGACTCATAGTAAACCTTAGAATACATTCGGTCTTGGCTTCTAACAGCTGCTGTGGATCCTTCTGGGTATCTAAAAGGTTCTGTGCAATTGAACCATCACAGAGTGTTTATGTAGTAGCTCAAGTGTAGATATTTCTCTGAAAGTTGTGAACGCTGTTTCTCTCACTCCTGTTTATGTTGTGCTCCCATCCTGATTAACCACTTGTCATCCTAAGGATTTATCCCCCTTAATGAGCAGACCTCTTTTTGCTATTCGGCGCTGCACTATTTCAACTGATAATTGTGTGGTCATGCAATGCTGTACCCAAACAAAATTTACTTCCTTTTTTCACACAAATAGAGCTTTCTTTCAGTGGTATTTGATCACCTGTGTACATTTTATTTTTCACGCTATAAAATAAAAAAAAAATTGAGAAAAACAATATTTTTTACTTTTGGCTAGAAAAAATATATAGTAAACTCAAAGTTAGTCATAAATTTAGGCCAAAATGTATTCTACTACATGTTTTGGGTAAAAAAAATCCCAATAAGTGTATATTGATTGCCTTGTGTGAAAATTATAGCATCTACCAACTATAGTATAGATACTTGGAAACGGATATAGCGAGCGCTCACACAATCAGCTGCTAGAACACTCCAAGGAATCACCAGACCTTATAACATAAATAATAAAAAATATATAGTGCAGCGCTGTAAACCAAGTGTATACCAAATAAGAGAGCATATAGTTCATAAATCCTTCATGAGCGTGAAAAGATTGCAGAAAACTTGACGTGAAAATCTCCTCTATGTAAAATAGGTGACTGAAACCATATAGATAAAATGCGCACTCACCGACCGCGCATTAAATATGCGCATGTATATGACCATCTATCCAGGTAATCAGCCAGACACACGGACCTACGGATCATCCCTCCCAGGTGGATCATCAACCTTGGGTGTAGTAGTATGCAGAAAGGTCTAGAGAGCACTCACAACCAGTGCATGAAGATGGATGAGCTCCCTCTCCTGGACACAAGATGCACTAGGAACCAGCTGCAGTAGATCTGAAACCCTCAGAGAGAGGGTCAAAACAGAGAGGGAGTGCCAATAGTGTAGTAGGTTCAAGCTGATTTATTAGGTCACAAGCAGAAAGTAACAGCCAGGGGTACATGCATAGAAACACACTGCCAGCATTTAGGTGGACGGAGAGATAAAACAAACATGTACTGACCCGGCACAGTAAGGGACCGCCAGACCTCCTCGTGGTCACGGCGGTGCAGAGAGTCACACGTGCTGTTGGCTCCTCCTGAGGCCCTTCGTGCTACGGCAAATCATCAGAGGGGGGACGCCATCAGCAGTGTGACCAAAGTGCTTATTCTTAAAAAGCGGAGTTCGCGCATGCGCACACGAAACCCCGCCATTTTCCCGAAGCGCGGGAAGAACTGCGCATGCGCGCCTTCACCAGCCGCCATTTTGCCGTGGATTGCTAATCTGTCACCCGAATTATCCTGCATCCGTTTAGTAGGTATCATATCAAGGTCCCTTAAGATCCTCTCTTTAAATACATTAATGTATGAATTTGATTGTGGAGGGGGGGTTAAAGGTTGATGCATTTTTCAGGTTAGAGTGAACCATATTAGCAGAGGGTTTAGTCTCAGCAATAGGTTTATTGAAGAAATATTTTTTGAGCGACAATTGCCTGATAAACTTATGTACATCTATATATGTACCGAACTTGTTCAGTCGAGTAGCAGGAGTATATTTCAACCCTTTATCAAGAAGATTAAGCTCTTCATCAGTTAATTGAGCACTGCTAAGATTGAAGATGCCCTGAATATGAATGTGAAAGGTCAGGGCATCTTCAATCTTAGCAGTGCTCAATTAACTGATGAAGAGCTTAATCTTCTTGATAAAGGGTTGAAATATACTCCTGCTACTCGACTGAACAAGTTGATAATGACTAGATAATGACTAAGTCCTTTTTTAAGGCTTCCGACCGAAATAGCTATATCCCAATGAATAGCTGCCACCACCCTAACTGGCTCAACAATATACCGAAAGGCCAATTCATGCGAATAAGGCGCAATTGTACTGAGCTAGAGACATATTGGTCTCAAGCAAATATACTTAAAAATAGGTTCCTTGAAAAAGGTTACAATGAGACCGATCTTGATGACACCTTAACCAAGGTTGCGGGTCTAGATAGAAATGAAATGCTCTCATACAAACCTAAAGGAACACATACGAAAGTGTGCCCATTCATAACCACTTTTCGGTACAATACAGGCAGGTGGGAAGATTGATCAAGAAAAATTGGGATATCCTGAAAATGGACCCAGTCCTATCCCAAATACTGCCTGATAAGCCGGAGATCGTCTTTCGGAGAGCTCCCGCTATTAGGAACCAAATAGCACCTAATGTGGTTGATCCCCCTACTAGGCTGACATTTTTTAATGAGCTAAGAGGATTCCACCCATGCAATAAGTGTATTATGTGCAGGTGTGATAGCACTCGTAAGCGAAGAGTAGACACCTTTGATTCATCTATAACGAGAAGATCGTATGCTATCCAACAATTCATATCATGCCATAGTAGGTTCGTGGATTATCTTCTCTGGTGCCCCTGTAACAAACAGTATGTAGGGCGGACCACCAGACGCCTACGCGATCGCCTGCGTGAGCATGTGGCAAATATAAAGAAAGGTTACAGGGAACATTCCCTTTCCAACCATTATAGGCTCTTTCATAATAGGGACCCAACTACGCTAAAATTTGTGGGTATAGAGGTGATATCCCCACATTGGAGGGGGCTTCACAAAACCAGGGCTGTCTCTCAGGCTGAGACCCGATGGGTCTATGAATTAGACACTCTATACCCTCACGGTCATAATATAGAGGTCGATATCAATTGTTTTATAGCTAATAGCTAGGGTGTGTGTTCATTTATTTATTATATTTATCGCATGCTATTTTACCATACAGATCTTGTAGCTATAGTACAATTCTTTATTATTCTGATGAGCATTTTATGTTATCTCAAGACCTCATGATTATCTTTTTGTGGTTATACTTTTTAATGTACATCGATTTGTGAGATTAGGGTCACTTGTTTTAAATTTATGAGAGAAGTATGATTTTCTATAATTTCAAGAGTCGAGCACCTTACGCCATGGATGATGTAATGGATGCTTTACACATCTTACTATGATAATATTCAGCATTCTCCCCCTTTTTTGGAACATCAAGGGTCGAGCGCTCTTGGTTAATTCATCATGAGCAGAATATTGATAAATCCCCTATGTGCTTTTAGCAATTTCAGAAGTAGTGGGGTATTGACAGACCCCCCCCCCCTAAATTATATTTAAATATTGATGTCCATAGATGGCTGTTTAAAGATCCACGGCAAAATGGCAGCTCGTGAAGGCGAACGCCGCTTCTTTATATTGATTTTTATATTGATTTTTTATAGTGATTTTCTTTTTTATATCGACTTTTTATATTGTATTTTTTAATGACATTTGATTAGTATTTTTGTACATTAGAAAATGTTTAAGCACCATGCCATGGATCAAATAATAGATGCCATATACTACAAAGCTTTCTGTTTGGAGGATAAAGGGTTAAGTGCTCCCGGTATATCCTTAGGGAGCAGGGTAGTGGTATAATACCTAAGTGCTCTCAGCATGTTCGGAGGGAGTGGGGTATGGATGGATCCCCTCCTACAACTTATTTAAGCATTGCTGTTTAAGTATATTATTCCACCTTCCCCCGGGAAATAGGCACTGACCATACGTGCCTTGCTATCATTTAGCATCCCTTTTAACAGCTGTGTATGTACACAGACTGTTTATGATCCACGGCAAAATGGCGGCTGGTGAAGGCGCGCATGCGCAGTTCTTCCCGCGCTTCGGGAAAATGGCGGGGTTTCGTGTGCGCATGCGCGAACTCCGCTTTTTAAGAACAAGCACTTTGGTCACACTGCTGATGGCGTCCCCCCTCTGATGATGTGCCGTAGCACGAAGGGCCTCAGGAGGAGCCAACAGCACGTGTGACTCTCTGCACCGCCGTGACCACGAGGAGGTCTGGCGGTCCCTTACTGTGCCGGGTCAGTACATGTTTGTTTTATCTCTCCGTCCACCTAAATGCTGGCAGTGTGTTTCTATGCATGTACCCCTGGCTGTTACTTTCTGCTTGTGACCTAATAAATCAGCTTGAACCTACTACACTATTGGCACTCCCTCTCTGTTTTGACCCTCTCTCTGAGGGTTTCAGATCTACTGCAGCTGGTTCCTAGTGCATCTTGTGTCCAGGAGAGGGAGCTCATCCATCTTCATGCACTGGTTGTGAGTGCTCTCTAGACCTTTCTGCATACTACTACACCCAAGGTTGATGATCCACCTGGGAGGGATGATCCGTAGGTCCGTGTGTCTGGCTGATTACCTGGATAGATGGTCATATACATGCGCATATTTAATGCGCGGTCGGTGAGTGCGCATTTTATCTATATGGTTCCAGTCACCTATTTTACATAGAGGAGATTTTCACGTCAAGTTTTCTGCAATCTTTTCACGCTCATGAAGGATTTATGAACTATATGCTCTCTTATTTGGTATGCACTTGGTTTACAGCGCTGCACTATATATTTTTTATTATTTATAGTATAGATACTGCAATTTACACCATTATTTTGCTATGCAGCTCTGCACTAGTTTAACTGACAATTGTGTGGTCATGCAATACAGTACATAAATTAAATTTACATCCTATGTTTCACACAAATAGAGCTTTATTTCGGTGGTATTTGATCACCTGTGCAATTTTTATTTTTGGCACTATAAACAAAAACATAGAAATGAGAAAATATTGTTTTTTTTTGTCATAAAAAATATCCAAAAAACTCAAATTTTGTCATAAATTTAGGTCAAAATGTATTCTGCTACATGTTTTTGGTTAAAAAAATCCCAACAAGTGTATATTCATTGCTTTGTGTGGAATTTACACAGCTTTTACTTTTTGACTACCCCTCACATTTCTTGAGGTGCTAAAATACCAGGATAGTACAAACACCCCCAAAAGACCCCCTTTTCGGAAAGTAGACACCCTAAGCTATCTGCTGAGAAGCATTTTGAGTCCATGGAAGATTTTTTGGAAACACAAGTTTTTGGAAAATGAAAAAACATTTTTTTTTTACACAAAGTTGTCATTTAAAACATATATATTTCTCACACAAGCCATGGGTATATGTGGAATTACACCCCAAAATACATTCTGCTACTTCTACCGAATATGGGGATACCACATGTGTGAGACTTTTTGGGGCTCCCCCCCAGAAGCCTGAAATCCAATGACCACTTTGAAAGCCTGAAGGTGCGTAAACTTCCTCATTTCACTTCCTCACTACCTATCACAGTTTTGGAGGCCTTGAAATGCCAGGAAAGCACCAAACCTTGACAAATGACCCCTTTTTGGAAAGTAGACACCCAAATGAATTTAAAAAGAGGCATAGTGAGTATTTTGCAGATCCCATTTTTTCTTACAAGGTTTTGAAATATAAAAATAGAAAAGAAAAAATATGTTTTTGTTCTTTTTCATCATTTTCCAAAAACCTGTGGCAACAAACGAGATCTGCAAAATACTCACCATGCTTCTTAGCAAATTTCCTTGGGTGTCTACTCTCCAAAAAGGGGTCATGGAGGGAGTTTGGTGCTATCTTGCCATTTCAGGGCCTCTGAAACTGTGATAGGTAGTCAGGAAGTGAAATGAGGAAATAAAGCCCTTTAAAATCCTGAAGGTGCTTATTGGATTTTTGGGTTCTGTACTTGGCTAAACTGCTAAAAAGTCTCTCACATGTGGTATCCCTGTACTCTGGAGAAGTAGAAGACTGTGTTTTGGGGTGTAATTCCACATACACTATAATCATGGCATGTGTCAGCAATAAGACCAAGACTTTTCTAACACTTTGACCCTGATTTACTATTGTGCCTAGGCACATTTCCATGGGCTAACGTCTACATTTTAATAGAGACCTTCTACTTTTAGACGGCAAAAACATTTACTAAAGAAAGAGTCAACAAGTAGATGCGAAAGCGAATTTACTAACGAGACAGAGTCCAGGAATCAGACTCAAAAAGCAGACTTGCTAAGAAGCACGTCTAACACCATGAAAAATCACTGCAGAGACATGTTCACTTTGAAATTTGCTTTATAAAATATCAGTAATTCACTTTAAACAATATCTGACATTTCAAAACAAAATTATAAAATGTGTAAAAAATAGTTTTTTAAAGCAAGTCGTCACAGTGAAGAACTAGACGCTTTTCCAGCGTCTATGGCCAGATATAAATGCGCATGTGCAGAACACATTTTAGACATCTGCCATGAGCGCTCTCTTTTTAGCCGCTGTTCAATAGTAAATCTCTGTGTGGAGTCCACTGACAGACGGCACTCAATCACATCTACTATGTTTAACAAACAGCATTATTTGTAGCTAGGCATATCTTTATGTATTCTAATTTGATTTCCTTAGTTCTATTGATTCTGTTTTTGTTTCTTATCCTTTATAATTATTTCTGTAATGATTTTACTTATTTCAAAGGTCTAGATAATATATATTTTGACAGCTAAAACTGCATTAAACATCTGCAATAACAAAAAAACAAAAAAAAAAAAGACGTGGGGTCCCCTCTCCCATACAAAGCCCTTCTTGTCTGGTATGGATATTAAGGGGTAACTCCACGCCGAAATGTAAAAAAAAAAAAAAAAACGTGGGGTTTTCCCCAAAATCCATACCAGACCCTTATCCGAGCATGCAGCCTGGCAGGTCAGGAAAGGGGGGGGGGCAAGCGAGCGCCCACCCATCCTGAACCATATCAGGCCACATGCCCTTAACATGGGGGGTGCTTTGGGGCAGGGGGGCTCCCCCCCAAAGCACCTTGTCCCCATGTTGATGGGGACAAGGGCCTCTTCCCCACAACCCTGGCCGGTGGTTGTGGGGGTCTGCGGGCGGGGGGGCTTATCAGAATCTGTAAGCCACCTTTAAAAAGGGGGCCCCCAGATCCCGCCCCCCCCCACGTGAATGAGTATGCGGTACATGGTACCCTACTAATTCACAAGAAAACAAAAAGTGTAATGTAAAAAAACCACAGGACACAGTCTTTGAAAAGTCCTTTAATAAAAGAATGTTCCCCGAAGTAGATCCAACATCAATCACGGTGTCAGGATCCTGAAAAAAGAAAAAAAAAAAAAACGTTCCGCTTCCAACAGTAGCTGCCAGCCTTATGCAGTGAGGTTTGTTGACAGTTCTTAAATATGTACTGGGTGGGGCCAGCCGGGGACATCATCTGAGTGACCCCACCCCATGGGGTGGGATCACATGCGTGATGTCCCCGGCTGGTCCCGCCCATTACATATTTATGAACTGTCAGCGAACCTATTTTTTCAGGTCGCCGGTGCCTGACACCGTGATTGACGTTGGATCTACTTCGGGGGACATTCTTTTATTAAAGGACTTGTCAAAGACCATGTCCTGTGTTTTTTTTTCACTACACTTTGGGTTTTTTTGTGAATTAGTAGCGGTACCATGTACCGCATACTCATTCACGTAGGGGGGACGGTATTTGGGGGCCCTCTCGCTAAAGGGGGCTTCCAGATTCTTAAAATCCCCCTGCCCGCAGACCCCCACAACCACTGGCCAGGGTTGTGGGGAAGAGGCCCTTGTCCCCATCAACATGGGGACAAGGTGCTTTGGGGGGGAGCCCCCCTGCCCCAAAGCACCCCCCATGTTGAGGGCATGTAGTCTGATATGGATCAGGAGGAGGGGTGCTCGCTTGTCCCCCCCTTTCCTGAGCTGCCAGGCTGCATGCTCAGATAAGGGTCTGGTATGGATTTTGGGGGGACCCCACGTCGTTTTTTTTTTTACATTTTGGTGTGGAGTTACCCCTTAATATCCATACCAGACCCGAAGGGCTTGGTATGAATGGAGGGGGGACCCCACGCCATTTTTTTAATTATTTATTTAATTTATTTAACATTCAGCTGTTAGTGGGGAACCCCGATGACAGCTGAAACATTAACACATGGTTGTCGCTACTAAAATCCCGCATGAGTTATTTTATCAACTCATGCAGCTTTTTAGTAGTGAAAACCAATGCATCGTTCATGTTTCAGCTGTCAGTGGAGTTCCCCACTGACAGCTGAATGTAAAAGCATTGTAGGGAATTAAAAAAAAAAATTAAAAAACAGCCTGGGGTCCCCTCTCCCATCCACAAGAAGCCCTTCGGGTCTGGTATGGATATTAAGGGGTAACTCCACGGCAAAATTTAAAAAAAAAATGGCGTGGGGTTCCCCCAAAATCCATACCAGACCCTTATCCGAGCTTGCAGCCTGGCAGGTCAGGAAAGGGGGGGCGCTTGCTCGTCCCCCCCCTTTCCTGAACCATACCAGGCCACATGCCTTCAACATGGGGGGTGCTTTGGGGCAGGGGGGCTCCCCCCCCAAAGCACCTTGTCCCCATGTTGATGGGGACAAGGGCCTCTTCCCTTTGTGGGGGTCTGCGGGCAGGGGGCTTATCAGAATCCGGAAGCCCCCTTTAACAAGGGGCCCCCAGATCCCACCCCCCTACGTGAATGAGTATGCTGTACATGGTACCGCTACTAATTCACAAAAAAAAAACAAAATGTAGTTTAAAAAAACACAGGACACGGTCTTTGAAAAGTCCTTTGATAAAAGAAAAATCTCAAAGAATGTCCCCCGAAGTAGATCCAACGTCAATCACGGTGAAAGGCGCCGGTGACCCCCAAAAAAAAACAAGGTTACGCGGCCGACGGGGGCTGCCAGCCTTCTGCTGTGAGTCTCACTGACAGATCTTAAATATGTAAGGGGCGGGGCCACTCGGGGACATCTGATTGCTCTCCTGATTGATACTGGTTCCTGACTTCGGCTCTGCCCCTGACCTTAGCTTTCCTTCTGATTCTGTACCACGCTGCCCGACTGTTGATGACCCTGGCTATTCCTATGACACTGATGCTGTCTCTTACCCTCACTACCTGCCTTGCTTTGGTGCACGCCTGGCAATCTATAAGACCTGCTCTGCTTGTTACTACTGTGCCTGAATCAGAAGATCATCAGTCTTCCAGGGTCATCATTTGCAAGAGCTGCAAGCAACAACTACTGACGCTCTTGTCCCCCTGGTCCTAGACTCCCTTTGTTCCAACTCCAGTGGGGTCAGGGCTAGTGACACAAGTGAGGCCGACCTCGTCATTTCAGTCTCCCCTCAGGTACATGACGCCCAGGGACTTAGGGTTGATTCACCCCACAGAAATAGAGGCTGGATTAGCGTTCAACAGCTCTATGGATTAGTGGTTAGCATTGCTGCCTCACAACGCTAGGGTTGATAGTTTGAATTCCAACCACCATGATCTCCCTGTGTGACTACCCTAACATACATGTGCTGGGGGCAGCATCTTTGCTTTCTGTCTAAATGATCCCTAGAATGTGAATTAGAATGAGGCCTTGTCTGTTCAAACACCTTTAAAGTTGCACCTTATGTAAATGTCAAACGATGGGATGAGATAAGGGCCTCGACTAATGATTGATTTGATAATGCTGGTTTGCACTCCACCCCCTTTTGGGAAGGTTTGTTAAACCAAGAGAAAAGTGAGCGAGAGAGAGAAAAGGATTTAAAAAAAAAAAAATTAATAAAATAATGGCATGGAGTCCCCCTCCCAAATCCCTAACAGACCCTTATCCGAGCATGCATGCGGTATCTGTATCTTAGCCTTCAAAGATTTATTTCCTTTGTTGAGTTGTCTGCTTGGTTCACACTCGATGCGATTTAAAATTGTGCTTTTTGTTGGCAATTTCACTGTGTTTTCTGTAGATTTACCAATGAGTTATTGCATTTTCAATTGTGTTTTGCATTGCGATTTCTATTGTAGTTTATATGTGAAATCGCTACAAAATTCAGAAAAAGTTAGACAAGAACTACTTTTGAAATTGTGCTGTAGCAAATTGCTTACATTAAGACACTCACATCCACATTCAATAGATCCAATATCAGGTACAATTTCAATTCCCAAATCATACCTGAAATCGTGCACCCTGGATGTGACTTAGCATGCAGTTTGCATGCCCTGCGACTTGCAAATCACATGCCAAATTGCACCCGATGTGACTGGGGGCTAACACCACAGTCGCATCTAATCCAATTTGGAAATTGGGCAACTTACAGTGAAGTTGCACGATTTCAAAATCAGATTGGATGTGAATGGAGCCTATAGTGGACAATAGGGTGCGACTTGGCCTACGATTTGCAAGTCGCCTAGCATGCAAATCGCATGCCAAATTGCACCCGATGTGACTGGGGGCCACCCCAGTCACATCAAAGCAGATTTTGAAGTGGTGCGACTTACACTACGGTCACATCATGTGACTTAAAGTGAAGTCACATGATTCAAAGCCGGGGGACATGCTAATTTAAAGTGCGATTTACAAGACATCTGACACAGATCTCTCTGCAAATCGCATGACAAGTAGTGTATTCATTACTTTAGAAATTTTTGCGGCTTTGACCAAGTTTGAACCACACCAATATGAACGCTCTAATAGCGGTCACATTGAGTGTGACTTGGCATGTGATTTGCATATTGTCTGCTATTAGAGCAGTCACATGGGTGCGTTTCCAACACTGATTTCTAAAGTAGTACATGTACTACTTTTGTGGCGATTTGCATAGATATCTGTGTTAGATGTCTTGCAAATCACAAGGAAATCAGCATATTCACTGTACATCGCACAATTTCTAAATTGGCTTTGATGTGACCAGGGTGTAAGGCCTTTTTATGTTTGATTTCCTCAGTGTTTTTCAGATTTTTGGGAAATCCCGCATACTAGCAAAAGAGAAATGACATTTTCAGTATTGCATGCGAGATGTGGTCATGTGACTGCCTTAACTCATGCGATAATCTGGAGTGAGTTGTGCCCATAGTGCCAAGAAATATTGCCAATGGGGTTCCCTTTCACATCCCTGTTCAATGTTCTGTTGTATGCTGCACAGGTACACTTCACTGTGGCTTTCTTTCTGACTCTGATTTGTGGGGCCTGTATACCAAGGGTAAACGCAGGTGGGAAGAGAATTAATCAGGTGCAAACACTTTCTCTGACCAAATGAATGACAGTGGTGGCTGTGGCCTATGTTATATAAAGAGTTGCAGTAGTGGTGATTTTTTTGCCTTATACCGGCCAGGTTATTTTATGCAAGTCCTTGCCTGTGGTGGTTTGGGGAGGAAGAGATATTGTGGTGAATTGCCCCAGGCCACACTCATGCTGTGTTTTGATGTGGGCTGTAAATGTTTTGCATTTTTCCTTCTAAGGTGTGTTTGTGTGTTCTTGTACAATGATTGTGTGTTTATTATCTTTGCATTGTAATTAGAGATGAGCGAAGTATTCAAAAATTCGATTCGGCTGATTCGGCGAATTCGAGGAATAAATTCGATTCGATGCGAATATATTCGCTGCGAATTTAACTTATAAAAAGGGTTTCTAGGCTTCAGAGAGCCTTTATATTAGTGCAGAACACTGTACCTTTAATTTAAATGCCCTTGGAGTCTGCTGGGGAAGAGAAATAATACTGTCAGTCAGTATGACATGCAGATGAGTGCCGTCGATCTTAGAATCACCGCACACTTCACTCATTTGGGCAGTCACGGGGCCAAAACCAGAGTGTGGAGCCACAGTGTGGCGGTGGAGGTAGCAGCAATGGGAGGCCATACAGCACCCTATGACAAAAATGGAACCCACCAGCAGTGTGAGGAGACCTGAAAGTGGCACATGGCAGGGACCCATGACACACTCTGGACCTGGCAGCAGCATGAGGAGGCGGTACAGGGGCCCATGGCAGATTACGGGCCTGGCAGCAGCAATGGGAGGCCCGTAATCTGCCAGCACCCTATGACAAAATGGAACACACCAGCAGTGTGAGGAGACCTGAAAGTGGCACATGGCAGAGTGTGGCGATGGAGACAGCAGCAATGGGAGGTCGTACAGGGACCCATGATACACTGTGGACCTGGCAGCAGCATGAGGAGGCGGTACGGGGGCCCATGGCAGATTACGGGCCTGGCAGCAGCAATGGGAGGCCCGTAATCTGCCAGCACCCTATGACAAAATGGAACACACCAGCAGTGTGAGGAGACCTGAAAGTGGCACATGGCAGAGTGTGGCGATGGAGACAGCAGCAATGGGAGGCCGTACAGGGACCCATAAGACACTGTGGACCTGTCAGCAGCATGAGGAGGCGGTACAGGGGCCCATGGCAGAGTGGCGAAGCGTAAGCAGCTTAAATTGAAGGCCATACAGAGGCCTATGTTAAAAATAATAACATGTTTGGGGCATGATTCATGGCGGATTTAGTCAGTTGTGTCAGGAACTGGTGGTTTGAAATCCAGACTAATCCACGCCTGATTCATTTTCACAAACGTGAGTCTCTCCACACTTTGGGTGGACAGTCGTGTCCTCCGCGGAGTTACAATACCTCCTGCCGCACTAAACACGCGCTCCGATGCCACGCTACTGGCCGGGCATGACAGCCTTTCAAGGGCAAATTCAGCTAGTTGGGGCCAAAGGTCAAGTTTCGTTGCCCAGTAGTCAAGGGGATTGTCTACCTCGGTTGGCAGGGTGCTGTCCAAGTAGGCCCGAGCCTGTTGTTTGAGGTCCTGCTCCAGGTCCACCTGATGCTGCTGCTGCTGCGGCTGGTTAGTAGTTTCCTCACTGCGCTGGTGAAGAAAGCTACTCATCATCGACTACAGACTGAGGCAGCTGCTGCTGGTGGAGCTGCCACTGCTCCTACCACCCCACCCCTCCCCTGCTGCCATGGCAGCGGAACGCGAGTGCACAGGGCCCACAGTGTCTGAGGATGGACGTTGGCGCAGAAAGGCAGAGACCAACTGACTACATAGGTGGTTTTTATAGTACGTTATTTTGGCCTCCCTTTCAGCAGGTGTGAAAAAGGCCACCATTTTTGAACGGTAGCGAGGGTCCAACAAGGTGGACAGCCAAAAGTCATCCCTCTGTCTGATGGTTATTATTCGGCTGTCGCTACGCAAGCAACCGAGCATGCTATGGGCCATTTGTGCCAAGGAATGCGAGGGACTCCCTGCCTCCATCTCCACAGCATACTGCCACGGTGCGTCTGGGTCCTCTGTCTCCTCCTCCTCCTCCTCTACCAGATGCTCCTGCTCCTCCACTCCTGTCCGCTGAGTGGAAAAACCACCCATTTCACTCAATAATTCCTGAGCACCAATGTCCTCCTCTACCTCCTCCTCTTCTTCCTGTCCTGCCCCCACAGGGGTCATGTGGCGTTGAGATCTGTGCGCCACGTCTACCGCACCCTGACCAGCCATTGGTAACAGCATTTGTTCCAGGACGTGCAACAGAGGAATGACGTCGTTCATCCCATAGTCCTGCCGACTCACGAATAGCGTGGCCTCCTCAAAGGGCCTGAGCAAGCGGCAGGTGTCACGCATGAGCTGCCAATGGCTGACATCTAAGTTACACAGGGGAGTACCTTTATCCGCTTGTAACATCAGGAAATCGGTGATGGCCTTTCGCTGTTCGTAAAGGCGGTTAACATATGTAGGGTTGAATTCCACCTTGTTGCAACGTCACAGCATCAGGAGTCGGTACGGGGGCCCATGGCAGATTACGGGCCTGGCAGCAGCAATGGGAGGCCCCTAATCTGCCAGCACCCTATGACAAAATGGAAAACACCAGCAGTGTGAGGAGACCTGAAAGTGGCACATGGCAGAGTGTGGCGATGGAGACAGCAGCAATGGGAGGCCGTACAGGGACCCATGAGAGACTGTGGACCTGGCAGCAGCATGAGGAGGCATTACAGGGGCCCATGGCAGATTATGGGCCTGGCAGCAGCAATGGGAGGCCCGTAATCTGCCAGCACCCTATGACAAAATGGAACACACCAGCAGTGTGAGGAGACCTGAAAGTGGCACATGGCAGAGTGTGGCGATGGAGACAGCAGCAATGGGAGGCCGTACAGGGACCCATGAGAGATTCTGGACCTGGCAGCAGCATGAGGAGGCGGTACAGGGGCCCATGGCAGATTACAGGCCTGGCAGCAGCAATGGGAAGCCCGTAATCTGCCAGCACCCTATGACAAAATGGAACACACCAGCAGTGTGAGGAGACCTGAAAGTGGCACATGGCAGAGTGTGGCGATGGAGACAGCAGCAATGGGAGGCCGTACAGGGACCCATGAGAGACTCTGGACCTGGCAGCAGCATGAGGAGGCGGTACAGGGGCCCATGGCAGATTACAGGCCTGGCAGCAGCAATGGAAGGCCCGTATTCTGCCAGCACCCTATGACAAAATGGAACACACCAGCAGTGTGAGGAGACCTGAAAGTGGCACATGGCAGAGTGTGGCGATGGAGACAGCAGCAATGGGAGGCCGTACAGGGACCCATGAGAGATTCTGGACCTGGCAGCAGCATGAGGAGGCGGTACAGGGGCCCATGGTAGATTACAGGCCTGGCAGCAGCAATGGGAAGCCCGTAATCTGCCAGCACCCTATGACAAAATGGAACACACCAGCAGTGTGAGGAGACCTGAAAGTGGCACATGGCAGAGTGTGGCGATGGAGACAGCAGCAATGGGAGGCCGTACAGGGACCCATGAGAGACTCTGGACCTGGCAGCAGCATGAGGAGGCGGTACGGGGGCCCATGGCAGATTACGGGCCTGGCAGCAGCAATGGGAGGCCCGTAATCTGCCAGCACCCTATGACAAAATGGAACACACCAGCAGTGTGAGGAGACCTGAAAGTGGCACATGGCAGAGTGTGGCGATGGAGACAGCAGCAATGGGAGGCCGTACAGGCACCCATGAGAGACTCTGGACCTGGCAGCAGCATGAGGAGGCGGTACAGGGGCCCATGGCAGATTACAGGCCTGGCAGCAGCAATAGGAGGCCCGTAATCTGCCAGCACCCTATGACAAAATGGAACACACCAGCAGTGTGAGGAGACCTGAAAGTGGCACATGGCAGAGTGTGGCGATGGAGACAGCAGCAATGGGAGGCCGTACAGGGACCCATGAGAGACTCTGGACCTGGCAGCAGCATGAGGAGGCGGTACAGGGGCCCATGGCAGATTACAGGCCTGGCAGCAGCAATGGGAGGCCCGTAATCTGCCAGCACCCTATGACAAAATGGAACACACCAGCAGTGTGAGGAGACCTGAAAGTGGCACATGGCAGAGTGTGGCGATGGAGACAGCAGCAATGGGAGGCCGTACAGGGACCCATTAGACACTCTGGACCTGGCAGCCGCATGAGGAGGCGGTACAGGGGCCCATGGCAGATTACGGGCCTGGCAGCAGCAATGGGAGGCCCGTAATCTGCCAGCACCCTATGACAAAATGGAACACACCAGCAGTGTGAGGAGACCTGAAAGTGGCACATGGCAGAGTGTGGCGATGGAGACAGCAGCAATGGGAGGTCGTACAGGGACCCATGAGACACTGTGGACCTGGCAGCAGCATGAGGAGGCGGTACGGGGGCCCATGGCAGATTACGGGCCTGGCAGCAGCAATGGGAGGCCCGTAATCTGCCAGCACCCTATGACAAAATGGAACACACCAGCAGTGTGAGGAGACCTGAAAGTGGCACATGGCAGAGTGTGGCGATGGAGACAGCAGCAATGGGAGGCCGTACAGGGACCCATTAGACACTCTGGACCTGGCAGCAGCATGAGGAGGCGGTACAGGGGCCCATGGCAGATTACGGGCCTGGCAGCAGCAATGGGAGGCCCGTAATCTGCCAGCACCCTATGACAAAATGGAACACACCAGCAGTGTGAGGAGACCTGAAAGTGGCACATGGCAGAGTGTGGCGATGGAGACAGCAGCAATGGGAGGTCGTACAGGGACCCATGATACACTGTGGACCTGGCAGCAGCATGAGGAGGCGGTACGGGGGCCCATGGCAGATTACGGGCCTGGCAGCAGCAATGGGAGGCCCGTAATCTGCCAGCACCCTATGACAAAATGGAACACACCAGCAGTGTGAGGAGACCTGAAAGTGGCACATGGCAGAGTGTGGCGATGGAGACAGCAGCAATGGGAGGCCGTACAGGGACCCATAAGACACTGTGGACCTGTCAGCAGCATGAGGAGGTGGTACGGGGGCCCATGGCAGTTTACGGGCCTGGCAGCAGCAATGGGAGGCCCGTAATCTGCCAGCACCCTATGACAAAATGGAACACACCAGCAGTGTGAGGAGACCTGAAAGTGGCACATGTTTGGGGCATGATTCATGGCGGATTTAGTCAGTTGTGTCAGGAACTGGTGGTTTGAAATCCAGACTAATCCACGCCTGATTCATTTTCACAAACGTGAGTCTCTCCACACTTTGGGTGGACAGTCGTGTCCTCCGCGGAGTTACAATACCTCCTGCCGCACTAAACACGCGCTCCGATGCCACGCTACTGGCCGGGCATGACAGCCTTTCAAGGGCAAATTCAGCTAGTTGGGGCCAAAGGTCAAGTTTCGTTGCCCAGTAGTCAAGGGGATTGTCTACCTCGGTTGGCAGCGTGCTGTCCAAGTAGGCCCAAGCCTGTTGTTTGAGGTCCTGCTCCAGGTCCACCTGATGCTGCTGCTGCTGCGGCTGGTTAGTAGTTTCCTCACTGCGCTGGTGAAGAAAGCTACTCATCATCGATTGCAGACTGTGGCAGCCGCTGCTGGTGGAGCTGCCACTGCTCCTACCACCCCACCCCTCCCCTGCTGCCATGGCAGCGGAACGCGAGCGCACAGGGCCCACAGTGTCTGAGGATGGACGTTGGCGCAGAAAGGCAGAGACCAACTGACTACATAGGTGGTTTTTATAGTACGTTATTTTGGCCTCCCTCTCAGCAGGTGTGAAAAAGGCCACCATTTTTGAACGGTAGCAAGGGTCCAACAAGGTGGACAGCCAAAAGTCATCCCTCTGTCTGATGGTTATTATTCGGCTGTCGCTACGCAAGCAACCGAGCATGCTATGGGCCATTTGTGCCAAGGAATGCGAGGGACTCCCTGCCTCCATCTCCACAGCATACTGCCACGGTGCATCTGGGTCCTCTGTCTCCTCCTCCTCCTCCTCTACCAGATGCTCCTGCTCCTCCACTCCTGTCCGCTGAGTGGAAAAACCACCCATTTCACTCAATAATTCCTGAGCACCAATGTCCTCCTCTACCTCCTCCTCTTCTTCCTGTCCTGCCCCCACAGGGGTCATGTGGCGTTTAGATCTGTGCGCCACGTCTACCGCACCCTGACCAGCCATTGTTAACAGCATTTGTTCCAGGACGTGCAACAGAGGAATGACGTCGTTCATCCCATAGTCCTGCCGACTCACGAATAGCGTGGCCTCCTCAAAGGGCCTGAGCAAGCGGCAGGTGTCACGCATGAGCTGCCAATGGCTGACATCTAAGTTACACAGGGGAGTACCTTTATCCGCTTGTAACATCAGGAAATCGGTGATGGCCTTTCGCTGTTCGTAAAGGCGGTCTAACATATGTAGGGTTGAATTCCACCTTGTTGCAACGTCGCAGATCAGGCGATGCTGTGGAATTCTGTTCTGCCGCTGCAGCTCAAGGAGGGTGTGCTTTGCGGTGTAGGAATGGCTGAAATGCATGCAAAGTTTACGTGACATTTTAAGGATGTCTTGCAGTGGGATGGAGGATTTTAGGAACCACTTGACAACCAGATTGAACACGTGAGCCATGCATGGCGCATGGCACAACCTTCCTTGACGCAGAGCAGACACCATGTTCTTTCCGTTGTCGGTCAACATGGTTCCGATTTTCAGTTTGCGCGGAGACAGCCATCTGTCGATTTCTCTGTTCATTACACTCAGAAGTTCCTCCCCTGTGTGACTACGTTCGCCAAGGCATACCAGGTGCAGCACAGCGTGACACCGTTGCGCCCTGCACATGTGATATGCCGGTCGGGTAATGGGACTTGGCACGGGGGTGGCGGCTGAGGACACGAAGGAAGAAGAGGTGGTAGAGGCGGACATCTTTTGTGGACCAAGGACGTGCAAACGTGGAGGCAAAAGCGGCGTGACCTGTCCAAGTTGCTGGTGCGGCTGTGACGGCACCACGTTCACCCAGTGGGCCGTAAATGACATGTACTGTCCCTGACCGTAGTTACAGCTCCACACGTCGGCGCTGCCGTGCACTTTGGCAGAGACCGACATGCTCAAAGACTGGCCCACCATCTCTTCTACATGTGAATGCAGGGCTGGCACTGCCTTTTTGGCGAAGAAATGACGGCTTGGCACTCTCCACCGCGGCGCGGCACAAGCCATCATTTCTCGGAAAGGTGCTGAGTCCACCACTTGGAAAGGGAGGGACTGCAGCACCAGCAACTTGGACAGGAGGACGTTCAGCTTTTGCACCGTCGGGTGCGTGCTCGCAAACTGTTGTCTCTTGGAAACGGATTCCAAGAAAGACTGCTGACGGTATCCGTGAAGAGGAGTAGCAGGAGAAGGAGCATATGAACGAGCGGAAGATGGCAACGAGCGACAACTCCCCTCAGCAGACTCCTCTCCTGATGATGCGGAAGCAATAGCCTGATGACGACGAGGCTGCCAAGTGCGATCAGCCTCATCATCATCAATTAGGGTCTCCGCCTCACTACTAGCCCCCTCGGCTGCGTGTGGGTCAGGAGACAGACCTGTCTCTAGACCGGCTACCGAGCCACTCTCCTCGCCACTACTTCTTCGCCTGGCTGCTGAAGAGGCGGATGTCTCCCCCCGTTCCTGACCGCCCTCTGTTAGCTCTTCCTCACTGTACAGTGGGGCTGAGCCCACAGCATGCGATACTTCGCTTGGTGAGGGAACACCAAAGGACAGGGGCAGGTAGAGGACACGTGATTTCAGTGGGCTTGCTCCCGGGCCATGCCAACTAACGGTTGTGTCTGACGTACCCACCGACCGTTGGCTGTAGGTGTCAGAGGTGACCTGGGAAGAGGAAGACGACCGAGCAAACCAATCGATGACGGCAGGGTTGTCGGTGGAGACACGACCGCTGGATGACACCGGGAGCACTGGCCTCTGGCTGCGAATAGTGCTGCCTCGACCCCTTCCTCTGCTGCCACGTCTGCTCGCTCCTAAAACATTGCCTCCTCTGCCACTCCTCTGCATGTTGTCTGACATACTCTTTAATTAAACGATTCTGTGTCCCTGAGTAACAATTCTGTGTCCCTGAGTAACGTTTCTGTGGCCCTAAGTAACAGTTCTGTGGCCCTCAGTAACAATTCTGTGTCCCTCAGTAACAATTCTGTGTCCCTCAGTAACAATTCTGTGTCTGTCCCTGAGTAACAATTCTGTGTCTGTCCCTGAGTAACAATTCTGTGTCCCTGAGTAACGTTTCTCTGGCCCTAAGTAACAGTTCTGTGGCCCTCAGTAACAATTCTGTGTCCCTCAGTAACAATTCTGTGTCTGTCCCTGAGTAACAATTCTGTGTCTGTCCCTGAGTAACAATTCTGTGTCTGTCCCTGAGTAACAATTCTGTGTCCCTCAGTAACAATTCTGTGTCCCTCAGTAACAATTCTGTGTCCCTGAGTAACAATTCTGTGTCCCTCAGTAACAATTCTGTGTCCCTGAGTAACAATTCTGTGTCTGTCCCTGAGTAACATTTCTGTGGCCCTAAGTAACGGTTCTGTGGCCCTCAGTAACAAATCTGTGTCCCTCAGTAACAATTCTGTGTCTGTCCCTGAGTAACAATTCTGTGTCCCTAAGTAACGTTTCTGTGGCCCTAAGTAACGTTTCTGTGGCCCTAAGTAACGATTCTGTGGCCCTAAGTAACGTTTCTGTAGCCCTAAGTAACGTTTCTGTGGCCCTAAGTAACGTTTCTGTGGCCCTAAGTAACAGTTCTGTGGCCCTAAGTAACAGTTCTGTGGCCCTCAGTAACAGTTCTGTGGCCCTCAGTAACAGTTCTGTGTCCCTGAGTAACAATTCTGTGTCTGTCCCTAAGTAACAATTCTGTGTCCCTAAGTAACGTTTCTGTGTCCCTAAGTAACGTTTCTGTGGCCCTAAGTAAAGATTCTGTGGCCCTAAGTAACGTTTCTGTAGCCCTAAGTAACGTTTCTGTGGCCCTGAGTAACGTTTCTGTGGCCCTAAGTAACGTTTCTGTGGCCCTAAGTAACAGTTCTGTGGCCCTCAGTAACAGTTCTGTGGCCCTCAGTAACAGTTCTGTGGCCCTCAGTAACAATTCTGTGTCCCTCAGTAACAATTCTGTTTCTGTCCCTGAGTAACAATTCTGTGTCCCTAAGTAACGTTTCTGTGTCCCTAAGTAACGTTTCTGTGGCCCTAAGTAACGATTCTGTGGCCCTAAGTAACGATTCTGTGGCCCTAAGTAACGATTCTGTGGCCCTAAGTAACGTTTCTGTAGCCCTAAGTAACGTTTCTGTGGCCCTAAGTAACGTTTCTGTGGCCCTAAGTAACAGTTCTGTGGCCCTCAGTAACAGTTCTGTGGCCCTCAGTAACAATTCTGTGTCCCTCAGTAACAATTCTGTGTCTGTCCCTGAGTAACAATTCTGTGTCCCTAAGTAACGTTTCTGTGGCCCTAAGTAACGGTTCTGTGGCCCTCAGTAACAATTCTGTGTCCCTCAGTAACAATTCTGTGTCTGTCCCTAAGTAACAATTCTGTGGCCCTAAGTAACGTTTCTGTGGCCCTAAGTAACGTTTCTGTGTCCCTCAGTAACAATTCTGTATCCCTCAGTAACAATTCTGTGTCCCTAAGTAACAATTCTGTGGCCCTAAGTAAAGTTTCTGTGGCCCTAAGTAATGTTTCTGTGGCCCTAAGTAACGTTTCTGTGGCCCTAAGTAACGTTTCTGTTGCCCTCAGTAACAAATCTGTGTCCCTCAGTAACAATTTTGTGTCTGTTCCTAAGTAACAATTCTGTGGCCCTAAGTAACGTTTCTGTGGCCCTAAGTAACGGTTCTGTGTCCCTCAGTAACAATTCTGTATCCCTCAGTAACAATTCTGTGTCTGTCCCTGAGTAACAATTCTGTGGCCCTAAGTAACGTTTCTGTGGCCCTAAGTAACGTTTTTGTGGCCCTAAGTAACGATTCTGTGGCCCTAAGTAACGTTTCTGTGGCCCTAAGTAACGTTTCTGTGGCCCTCAGTAGCAAATCTGTGTCCCTCAGTAACAATTCTGTGTCTGTCCCTAAGTAACAATTCTGTGGCCCTAAGTAACGTTTCTGTGGCCCTAAGTAACGGTTCTGTGGCCCTCAGTAACAATTCTGTGTCCCTCAATAACAATTCTGTGTCTGTTCCTAAGTAACAATTCTGTGGCCCTAAGTAACGTTTCTGTGGCCCTAAGTAACGGTTCTGTGTCCCTCAGTAACAATTCTGTATCCCTCAGTAACAATTCTGTGTCTGTCCCTGAGTAACAATTCTGTGGCCCTAAGTAACGTTTCTGTGGCCCTAAGTAACGTTTTTGTGGCCCTAAGTAACGATTCTGTGGCCCTAAGTAACGTTTCTGTGGCCCTAAGTAATGTTTCTGTGGCCCTCAGTAGCAAATCTGTGGCCCTCAGTAACAATTCTGTGTCTGTCCCTAAGTAACAATTCTGTGGCCCTAAGTAACGTTTCTGTGGCCCTAAGTAACGGTTCTGTGGCCCTCAGTAACAATTCTGTGTCCCTCAATAACAATTCTGTGTCTGTCCGAGTAACAATTCTGTGTCCCTAAGTAACGTTTCTGTGGCCCTAACTAACGTTTCTGTGGCCCTAAGTAACGTTTCTGTGGCCCTAAGTAACGTTTCTGTGGCCCTCAGTAACAAATCTGTGTCCCTCAGTAACAATTCTGTGTCTGTCCCTAAGTAACAATTCTGTGGCCCTAAGTAACGTTTCTGTGGCCCTAAGTAACGGTTCTGTGGCCCTCAGTAACAATTCTGTGTCCCTCAATAACAATTCTGTGTCTGTCCCTAAGTAACAATTCTGTGGCCCTAAGTAACGTTTCTGTGGCCCTAAGTAACGGGTCTGTGGCCCTCAGTAACAATTCTGTGTCCCTCAATAACAATTCTGTGTCTGTCCCTAAGTAACAATTCTGTGGCCCTAAGTAACGTTTCTGTGGCCCTAAGTAACGGTTCTGTGGCCCTCAGTAACAATTCTGTGTCCCTCAGTAACAATTCTGTGTCTGTCCCTAAGTAACAATTCTGTGGCCCTAAGTAACGTTTCTGTGGCCCTAAGTAACGTTTCTGTGGCCCTCAGTAACAATTCTGTGTCCCTCAATAACAATTCTGTGTCTGTCCCTAAGTAACAATTCTGTGGCCCTAAGTAACGTTTCTGTGGCCCTAAGTAACGATTCTGTGGCCCTCAGTAACAAATCTGTGTCCCTCAGTAACAATTCTGTGTCTGTCCCTAAGTAACAATTCTGTGGCCCTAAGTAACGATTCTGTGGCCCTCAGTAACAAATCTGTGTCCCTCAGTAACAATTCTGTGTCTGTCCCTAAGTAACAATTCTGTGTCCCTAAGTAACGTTTCTGTGGCCCTAAGTAACGGTTCTGTGGCCCTCAGTAACAATTCTGTGTCCCTCAATAACAATTCTGTGTCTGTCCCTAAGTAACAATTCTGTGGCCCTAAGTAACGATTCTGTGGCCCTCAGTAACAAATCTGTGTCCCTCAGTAACAATTCTGTGTCTGTCCCTAAGTAACAATTCTGTGGCCCTAAGTAACGATTCTGTGGCCCTCAGTAACAAATCTGTGTCCCTCAGTAAGAATTCTGTGTCTGTCCCTAAGTAACAATTCTGTGGCCCTAAGTAACGTTTCTGTGGCCCTAAGTAACGATTCTGTGGCCCTCAGTAACAATTCTGTATCCCTCAGTAACAATTCTGTCTGTCCCTGAGTAACAATTCTGTGTCCCTAAGTAACGTTTCTGTGGCCCTAACTAACGATTCTGTGGCCCTAAGTAACGTTTCTGTGGCCCTATGTAACGTTTCTATGGCCCTAAGTAACGATTCTGTGGCCCTAACTAACGTTTCTGTGTCCCTCAGTAACAATTCTGTCTGTCCCTGAGTAACAATTCTGTGTCCCTAAGTAACGTTTCTGTGGCCCTAACTAACGATTCTGTGGCCCTAAGTAACGTTTCTGTGGCCCTATGTAACGTTTCTATGGCCCTAAGTAACGATTCTGTGGCCCTAAGTAACGTTTCTGTGTCCCTAAGTAACGTTTCTCTGTCCCTAACTCTCTCCCTGAATACAGCCAGGTCTGCCTCTGTTGAATGACTGGAGGCAAATGGAGAATTCTAAAATGGCCGCCATTTATAGCTCGACCATTACACTGTGCTGGCTGGCTGGCTGCTGATTGGCTAATGCAATCACATGTCATGAATGAATGCATTATGGGTCAGCGCGCCTTGTCTGCGCGCCTTGTCTGCGCGCCTTCCCAGACATCCCCGCTCCGTCGCCGCACATGTCGCAGCCATTTTAGGAAAAATTTCGATTCGCGCATCCGAAGTCTGCTTATTTTCGGATTCGACGCGAATCGAAATTTTCCTAATATTCGAAACGAATTCCACTTCGCCTACTTCGATTCGCTCATCTCTAGTCATGACGTATATCCATTATGACAGCTGCTCTAGCGCCTCCTCCAACAGCCATCTTGGCGTTTATTTGTGCACCATAGCAATTTTACATGCGGCTCCATTGTGTATATGACATTCGCAAATATATGTTTGCAGTTCTATTGTGGATTTGGCATTGGTGACTGTATGCTTTCAGCTATACTGTGTATATGTCATTGGCGAATATACTGTATATTTGCTGGTAAAGGCCCAAAGTCAACATAAATTAGGGGCCCAATTTATTACTGTTAAGAGGATTGTAGAAAAATAGCTAGATGGACATTGAACACGACTTATTCGTTGGTACATAACATGGACTTGTGGTGCAATAGGGGGCTTTTGGTTTGTTAGTTTGGACATACTTGTATATGTGCGCTCTAACAAGGAAGATTTGGGCATATTATATAGCTAGCAAAAATAAGGGGTGCTAGTACATTTATTTATGGTACTTATATAGCGCTGTAAATTTACGCAGCGCTTTACATATATATGTTGTTAATTCACATCAGTCCCTAACCCTCAAGGAGCGTACAATCTAAAGGTCCCTAACTTACATTCATATATATACTAGGGCCAATTTTGACAGGATCCAATTAACCTACCAGCATGTCTTTAGAGTGTGGGAGGAAACCGGAGTACTCGGAGGAAAACCACACAGGCACAGGAAGAACATGCAAACTCCAGGCAGGAGGTGCCGTGGCTGGGATTTGAACCAACAACCCTAGTACTGCCAGGCGGAAGTACTAACCATTTAGCCACTGTGCTACATTCAACTAGAACATGAAAATCCCCCCCCCCCAAAAAAACAAATAGTCCAAATGTTTATTGATCAAATACACATTCCACATTTATTTGGACAGCAACAAGTAGGTACATTCAATTTCTTGGGGGAAAAAAAAAAAAGCAGGATTGATGAATAGAATGGTCCTGCTCATAAGAGCTTACAATCTAAAAGATTATACTTCTAATGAACTGTGCTTTCACAGGTTACAGCAGGAAAGAAACAGTTAATATAAATCACATATTAGGCTTATCTATCCACAAGACAAGCTGCAGATCAAAATATCAATATAAAAATACATACATGCCAAAATAAAAACACCTCCCACCTCCCCAAATCCCCCACACATACATTTCTCACCATGTTTGTCTGAAAACTGCATTTCATTCTAAATAAAGCAAACTTGGAAGAGCAGAGCAATGGACATGTGTTAGGATTACAATGCAAAGATAATAAACACAATCATTGTACAATAACACACAAACACATCTTAGAAGGAAGAACATGCAAAACATTTACAGCCCACATCAAAACACAGCATGAGTGTGGCCTGGGGCAATTCACCACAATATCTCTTCCTCCCCCAAACACAGCGTGAGTGTGGCCTGGGGCAATTCACCACAATATCTCTTCCTCTCCAAACCACCACAGACAAGGACATGCAGAAATAATGTGCCTGTACAAGGCAAAAAAATCACCACTACTGGGTCTCCTTATATAAGGTAGGCCACACCCACCACTGTCATTCATTTGGTCAAAGAAAGTGTTTGCACCTGATGAATCCTCTTCCCACCTGCGTTAACCCTTGGTATACAGGCCCCACAAATCAGAGTCAGAAAGAAAGCCACACTGAAGTGTACCTGTACAGCATACAACAGAACATTGAACAGGGATGTAAAAGGGAACCCTATTGGCAATATTTCTTGGCCCTATGGGCACAATTCACTCCAGATTATCGCATGAGTTAAGGCAGTCACATGACCACATCTCGCATGCAATACTGAAAATGTCAATTCACTTTTGCTAGTATGCGGTATTTCCCATAAATCGGAAAAACACTCAGGAAATCAAACATAAAAAGGCCTTACACTGCGGTCACATTTGCAAGACATCTGACACAGATATATATGCAAATCGCCACAAAAGTAGTACATGTACTACTTTAGAAATCAGTGTCGGAAACGCACCCATGTGACTGCTCTAATAGCAGACAATAGGGTGCGACTTGGCATACGATTTGCAAGTCGCATGTCATGCTATTAGAGCGTTCATATTGGTGTGGTTCAAACTTGGTTGGAGCCGCAACAATTTCTAAAGTAATGAATACACTAATTTTCATGCTTTTTGCAGAGAGATCTGTGTCAGATGTCTTGCAAATCGCACTTTAAATCAGCATGTCCCCCGACTTTGAAATCATGTGACTTCACTGTAAGTCACATGATGTGACTGTAGTGTAAATAACACCACTTAGAAATCTGCTTTAATGTGACCGGGGTAGCCCCCAGTAACATTGTTTGCGATTTGGTATGCAATCGGCATGACAGGCGACATGCAAATCGTAGACCAAGTTGCACCCTATTGTCCACTGTAGGCTCTGTTCACATCCAATTGGATTGTGAACTCGTGCAACTTCACTATAAGTTGGGCAATTGCCACATCAGATTAGATGTGACAGTGGTGTTAGCCCCCAGTAACATTGTGTGAAATTTGCCATGCAAATGGCAAGTTGCTGGCCATGACAATCGCATAACAAGTCGCATCCAGGGTGTGCAATTTCAGGTGCGATTTGTGAATTGGCATCGTACTTGATATCGGGTATAATGAATGTGAATATGAGTGTATTAACATACGCAATTTGTTTGTTGAACTTACGATTTCAAAAGGTAGTTCTTGTCGAACTTTTGGGCCATTTAGTAGCAATTTCACATCTAGACTCCAATACAAATTACAATGCTAAACACAATTGAAATCACAACTAGTTTGAAAATCTCTAGAAAACACAGTGAAATTGGCAACTTAAAGCGCAATTTTCAATTGCGTATAGTGTGAACGAAGCAGGTAAATCAACAAAGGAAAAAAATCTTTGAAGGCATGCGGTACCTGCCTGCTCGGATAACGGTCTGCTAAGCATTTGGAGGAAAAATCCACGCCAGTATTTGTAACAATTTTGATGTGTGGATTCCCCACCCAAGCCTTTTCTCTCTCTCTCACTCTTCTGTATGTCTCTCTTTATCACTCTTCAGTATGTATCTCTCACTCTTCTGTATGTCTCTCTTTATCACTCTTCAGTATGTATCTCTCACTCTTCTGTATGTCTCTCTTTATCACTCTTCAGTATGTATCTCTCGCTCTTCTCTCTCTCAGCTCTTTGCTTGACAAATCCTTCACAAAAGGGGGTAGAGTGTAAACCAGCATTATCAAATCTATTAGTAGTCCAGGCCCTTATCTCATCCCATTGTATGACATTCACATTAGGTGCAGCTTTGAAGGTGTTTCAACAGACAAGGCCTCATTCTAGGGATCATTTAGACAGAAAGAAAAGATGTTGCCAGAACATCTATTTGAAGACAGCCACACATGGAGATCATTTTACTTTCTTGCCGTGGTTGGGATTCAAACCGACAACCCTAGAGCTGTGAGGCAGCAGTGCTAACCACTAATCCACAGAGCTGCAATGCTAATCTGCCTGTATTTCTGTGCTGTGAATCAACCCTAAGTCCCTGGGCAAGGTCAGTGTAACTAGCCAGATATCTCCAATGTGACACAAATGTGCTATGTTGCCAATTCCGATGTATGTTGGTTCTATGTATCCCAATACAAAGGATTGCAATACTAATACATGCGTACCTTGGTTTACCAATGCCTCGGGGAACGTCATATTTGGTGTACAAATGCCAAACCATTAAAATTAATTGGTCGGTTTACAAATGGTCGAATAATTTGGTTCACAATACGAAGTGTATGTCGGTGCTGATTTTTCAATGCTAATGGCGTGCCTTTTTTTGTCCTTCACTATAGTTCACAATCTTAGCTGTCACTTTCCCCGAAGTTACAGAACAATTTCTTCATTTTAATTAACTAAAAGTCAACCTTATTACCTTTAAGGAAATAAACTCAAACAAAACGTACTCTTTGAGCCGGGGGAAGTGACAGCTGAATTTCTGAGCCATAGTGAAGACCAAAAAAGCCAGAATTACATTTAAAAACCAGCACCATAATAAAAAAAAAAAAACAGCGTGGGGTCCTCCCTCCCATCCATACCAAGCCATTCAGGTCTGTTATGGATATTAAGAGGTAACTCCACGCCGAAATAAAAAAAAAAACAGCATGGGTTTCCCCCCAAATTTCATACCAGACCCTTATCCGAGCATGCAGCCCGGCAGGTCAGAAAAGGGGGGGACGAGCGAGCACCCCCCCGATCCATACCAGGGCACATGCCTTGAACATGGGGGGGTGCTTTGGGGCAGGGGGGCTCCCGCCCAAGCACCTTGTCCCCATGTTGATGGGGACAAGGGCCTCTTTCCCACAACCCTGGCCGGTGGTTGTGGGGGTCTGCGGGTGGGGACTTATCAGAATCTGGATGACCCTTTAACAAGGGGGCCTCCAGATCCCCCCCCCCCCCCACATCACCCTGGCTCACTGCATAAGGCTGGTGAGCCTCCGTCAGGAGCGTAACGGTTTTTTTTTTATTCTTTTTTCGGCTCACTGGCGCCTGACACCGTGATTGACGTTGGATCTACTTCAGGGGACATTGTTTTATTAAATGACTTGTCAAAGACCGTGTCCTGTGGTTTTTTACACTACACTTTGTTTTTTTGTGAATTAGTAGCGGGACCATGTACGGCATACTCATTCACGAAGGGGGGGGCTGGGATCTGGGGGCCCCCTTGTTAAAGGGGGCTTCCAGATTCTGATAAGCCCCCTGCCCAACATGGGGACAAGGTGCTTTGGGGGGAGCCCCCCTGCCCCAAAGCACCCCCCCATGTTGAGGGCATGTGGCCTGGTATGGTTCAGGAGGGGGGGGCGCTCACTTTCCCCCCCCCCCCGTTTCCTGACCTGCTGGGCTGCATGCTCAGATAAGGGTCTGGTATGGATTTTTGGGGCAACCCCACACTGTTTTTTTTTATTTCGGCGTGGAGTTACCCCTTAATATACATACCAGACCCGAAGGGTTTGGTATGGATGGGAGGAGTGACCCCACGCAGTTTTTTTTTTTTTTTTTCTATTGTAGACCTTTATTTTTACATTCAGCTGTCAAAATAAATATTATCTAGACCTTCAAAATAAGTAAAATCATTACAGAAATAATTATAAAGGATAAGAAAAGAAAATAGAATCAATAGAACTAAGGAAATCAAATTAAAATACATAAAGATATGCCTAGTGCTGTTTGTTAAACACAGTAGACTCGATCGAGTGCCATCTGTCAGTGGATTCCACACAGAGATTTACTATTGAACAGGGTCTAAAAAGAAAGCGCCCACAGAGGACGTCTAAAATGTGTTCTGCACATGCTCAGTTATATCCGGCCATAGACACTGGAAAAAGAGTCTAGTTCTTCACTGTGACAACTTGCTTTAAAAAAACAATTTTTTACACATTTTAAAAATGTTTTAAATATCAGATATTGTTTAAAGTGAAGTCCTGATATTTGGCAAAGCAATGTCTCTGCAGTGATTTTTCATGATGTTAGACGTGCTTCTTAGCAAGTCTGCTTGGCAGCCATGAACAGTGTCACTAGTGGGTTTTCACTTTATATAGACCATTTTCTGCAACCTCTGGCACAAAATCTACAATCATACATCAGAGATGGCATACACCTGTTAGAACAAATAACTCTTTATGCCTGGGAACAAATAAGACTTTGGGTCTCATAAGACATACAATCTCTTTACACTTCAATACCACATGATATTGGTATCAGAGCATTACAATCGTTTGTCTGAAGATCCCACCATTAATCCCAAGCAAGCCCAGTTCATAATAGATACCACTCAATTCTGCTTACCACAATTATTTTCAGTTTGATGGTGATTATTACCTCCAACTTCAAGGCACTGCCATGGGCGCCAACTTTGCCCCTTCATATGCCAACCTCACCATGGGCTACTGGTGGTCACTACACATTTGGAATAATAACCCACACTCATCACACATCGTATACTACGGAAGGTACATAGGCGACATCATCATCATTATCTGCGGTGGCGATGTTGACAGTGTTCAACAATTCGTGTCCCACTGCAACAACAATATGGGTCTGACCTTCACATCTGTGACTGATCAAAACACCTTAGCATTTTTAGACCTACTCATGTGTCATGAAGATCGGCTTATCTTCGCCCAAAACTACACAAAACCAACTGCAGGTAATTCTTTCTTACATTACAAGAGCTGTCACCACCCCAGGTGGTTGAATAATATCCTTAAAAAGCCAGTTTTGTAGATTAATACATAACTGTACCTAACTTCAAGACTACTCAACACAAAGTATTACTCTTAAAGAAAAATTCCTTGAGAAAGGCTACCCACCCACCTCATTGATGAAGCCCAGACACTCTACAACACGGGACACAATACCATGCATTCTCGCCCTGAAGATAACACAGGTCTGCAAAAAAATTTTTTTCAAGAGCGGTTTTGGTTATTCCACATAATCTTTGTTTTTTGGTGCGCTGAATCCAAAAATTACCTCCATTTTGTCATAGGACATCACATTTCCTGACAATTTAGGTAACTATGTTAAATAAGGCAATACCTCAAAATAAATGGAAATAGACTTATAAAATTAAAGTTTTATTACAATTTTTTCATGAAAATCCTTTTTTGAACTGAAATGAGCTCACCTACACACACTAAACTCTATTCTTCTTCCCTTTGAGGCTCCTCTTGGTGCATTTACGCTTGTGAGTAGCATCTGGAATGTCTCTCTGAAGCATCCAACAGTAGTCTGCCATCATTGTAATGCTCCATTTTCCCTGGTATCTCCTTTCCATCTCTTTAATGTCTTGGTGGAATCGTTCACCTTGTTCCTCACTCACAGCTCCCAAATTTTCAGGAAAGTAGTCAAGGTGGGACTGGAGGAAATGCACTTTCAAACTCATCAGGCAACCTAAAGCTTGAAATGCTTTCAGCATTCGTCCGACGATCTTTTTGTAGTGAGGATCTTTGTTATTGCCTAAAAATTTCTGTACGACTTCTTTAAATGCAATCCACCCTTCTTTTTGAGGATCCGTCATGGTATTGACAAACTCTTGATCAACTATAAGCCTTCTAATGTCTGGTCCGACGAGCACACCTTCCTTCAATTTTGTTTTTGACAGGCCTGAAAACTTGGTGACCAAGTATTTGAAGCATTCTCCATCTCTTGGAAGTGATTTTACGAATTGCTTCATCAATCCCAATTTTATGTGGAGAGGTGGTAGAAGAACTTTATGGGAAGGTACCGAAGTTTCTCGGAGGACATTTTTTTCACCGACTGTTAGCACCCTTGGCTGCCAACTTTTCTTGGTCCAGTGATTTTGTCGGTCTCGACTGTCCCATAGACACAGAAAACAAGGGTATTTGGTATACCCAGCTTGTTGTCCGAGCAGCATGCACAAGACCTTCAAGTCCCCACACACTTGCCAACCATGGTCTTCATATTTAAGTTTACGAAGAACCAATTCCAAGTTCTCGTAGGTTTCCTTCAAGTGTATGAAATGACCTACAGGTATGGAAGCGTAAAAACCACCGTTGTGGAGTAAAACTGCTTTAAGACTTCTTTTTGAAGATTCTATAAAAAGACGCCATTGCTCTGAATCATATTGGATTTTGAATTGACCCATCAGACTTTTGACATTGATGCAATAAACCAACTTGTCTTCCTGGGCGAAGTAAGGAACGAACTCCTTTTCACAATGTCTGAACCATGAAGATGACACTCCTGGCAACAACAAATTCCTGCTTTTCAGCCTTGATCCGAGTATCTCAGTGGCATCTTTGGGAAGATTCAAGTCTCTTACCAAATCATTCATCTCCTCCTGAGAAAACTATTTTGGTCTTGTATCATCTTCAAAGTCAGAACTTGATTCGTCATCTGGTTCAGGTATGACTTCACCTTCATCGGAGCTAGGTATCTCTTCCAAGGTAGCAGGGGGCTTGGGTACTGGTATATCTGTGTCATGGGGGATGGGACTAATTGCTGAGTGAAGATTGGGGTATGAAATGGAATGCTTCCATTTGGAATTAAACCCTTTCACATTGCATGAACAAAAGTAACAATCGTCACTATGGTTCTTTTGCTCTCGCCATACCATAGGAATCCCATAACAGAAAGATTTTTTTCTTACCCTTGAACCAGTTTCGGAGGTCCTCAACACACCGTTGGCACACTTTATGAGGCACCCAAACCTTATCTTGATCTCCAATTTTTAGTCCAAAGTATGCTTGAGGTGATTGTAGCCGTATTAGTGCATTTGCGACAGGAACAATTGAGTACTGTCAGTGATACTTTTTATATTTGCACTAACATACAATTTTGAGGACCAGCTTTTGGGGAATGTCCCCTTCTTCATGTCTAAGCAGTACTGAAACAAAAATTATAAAATAGTGCAGCGCTGATAAACTATATATTTATACTGGATATAAGGCTAACCACAACCTAAATATACAGGTGTGAAGTCCAAAGAAATAATGTCCAATGATAGTGACAAATAGATGAAATGGTGAATTTGTTACTTCCCAGTGAGGCACTCACTCAAAAACCGTGCAGGAAATATAAGAAATGCGCACTCACCAGATGCGCAATATGACAGCGCAATAATATAAGCCAGAGGTCCCCTTTAGCCAAACACTTCTATAAATAGCACAGCACAGACATCCAGGCTGCTTTGGCATCACCCCTTTTGAGAATGCACTTTGTGTGCAAAACGCATTAAGGAGGAGCCACACACGCCTGAGACATCGGCCACCGGATCAAGGAGGTCCGGTGGCCTCCATAACCATCCAGTTGGTTAGTGTTCTGAATAGTTTGAATGATTTTACTATATACTTTATACAATTGATCGGCGAAGGCCTCCAAGTTCTTTTTCATGTATGTTCATTACTTTTAATACCAATAAAATCTGAGATTTTGACCTACTGCACTATGGCCACTTTTTTCTGCTCCACATTGAGCATTTAATCCCCCAGGACCCTATGGCCACCCTGAGGCCCAGAGGAGAGTGACTCGTATGTGCCGACCCCCACCGCAGCTTCCACCGGTAGAGAAGACCTCGAAAGGTGCCAATATTGTGGAATAACCTGCCCAGTGTGAGCTGCACCTTCCATAGGAGAAATGGGGACCTCTGGCTTATATTATTGCGCTTTCATATTGTGCATCTGGTGAGTGCGCATTTCTTATATTTCCTGCATGGTTTTTGAGTAAGTGCCTCACTGGGAAGTAACAAACTCACCGTTTGTTACTATCATTGGACATTATTTCTTTGGACTTCACACTGTAAATTTAGGTTGTGGTTAGCCTTATATCCAGTATAAATATATAGTTTATCAGCACTGCACTATTTTATAATTTATATGCTCGAGAGGTTTACGGTTTCCTTTTAGTGTATTAGCTGCTTATGTTCTTATCATAGCGCTCGCTGAACTACTTCTAGTACTGAAACAAAGATTTAGCAGAATGTTAGAAGAGATGTAGGGGATGGGAAAAAAAACAGAGATAAGACACAGCAAAAGCAAAGTCGGGGGGGGGGAGGGTTTTTTGGGAGACAACACTAGCAGAGGCAGTCATGCTTGAGCTGATAATCATTATCCAACAGTTTTATGACTGAGGAATTCCATGTCCAAATTCAGGCCGTTATCTCTTGTGTCAAATAGAATTATCATTCTTAGTTCAAAAGTTTTTCTTTCCTGAATGGATCTGAAATTTCCTTTAAGAACTAAAATATTGAGGTCTCCCAAAGTGTGGTCTGGTTGTGCAAAATGGTGTCCCACAGGTGTGCAAAGGTCATCTTCTTTATGTTCCTTGATGGTATGTCTGTGCAAATTCATCCTTGTTTGCAACTTCTGTCCTGTTTCGCCAACATAAGATCCTTTGCTACATTTTCTGCACTGGATAAGGTACACAACATTACTAGAGGTGCAGCTGTATGATCCAGAGATATTGAAGATCCCTTTTGAGTGTCTGACACTTTTTGATGGATTGATTTGGTTGCACAGTTTGCAACGTTTCTTATTGCAGGGTTTGCTTCCTTTATTTGTGACATCATAATCAAAAGGAAGTTTCCTACTGATTAGTTTATTTCTGAGGTTGGGGGGTTGTCTGAAAGCTAGTATTGGTGGTTGCTGGAATATTTAATTCAGAGTTCCATCCTCTGTTATGATGGGTTGTAAATCTTTGATTATTTTTCTTATTCCTTCTAGTGCTGGGTTGTATGTGGTTACTAGAGGTACACAGTTGTTTGTTTTTTTCTCCTTGTACTGAAGTAGATTTTCTCTTCGGGTTCTCAAGGCTGTGTTTATGCTGTTGTTGATAGTTTTGTCCTTGTAACCTTTCTTATGGAAGGAGTCTGCTAGTGTCTCGAGATGTTTATCTCTGTCTCTTGGATCAGAACATATTCGGTGGTATCTAATAGCCTTACTGTGTATGATGGCACCTTTCGTGTGTTGGGGGTGGAAGCTAGAACTGTGGAGTTAGTTGCATCTGTCAGTGGGTTTCTGGTATTCTGAGGTGTGAAGCGTATCACCCCTGATGTATACTGTGGTGTCTAGGAAATTGATGTGTGTGTTTTCAGTATTCCATTTTTAGTTTGATTGATGGATGAAAAGTGTTGATCAATGAGTAAAATTGTTTTAGGTATTCTTCACCTTCTGTCCATATGATGAAAATATCATCAATATAGCGATAGTATCTGTATGGTTTTTGTTCCATGCTGTTCAGGAATTTTTCCTCCAGGTCAGCCATAAATAAATTGGCATATTGAGGTGTCATTTTACTTCCCATCGCAGTACCCAAACATTCGAGATAGATGTCTTTATTGAAAGTTAAGTAGTTGTGTGTAAGTATGAATTCAATGAGCTGTGTAACTGTCAGGGATCGCCTCGATCCCCGCTGCGATGGTCCCGGCGCAGGCGCAGTGCACCGCCCTGTGCAGGGACATGGGCACTAGGTCCGGGCCGGCCGCGGCGTTCGAGTTCGCGCATGCGCAGTAGAAGCCGCGGCCGCCCGCTGGGCACCAATGGCAGCACAGGGCGGGATATTTAAATAGCCCTGAGCTGTCATTCAGTGCCTTCTGGTCCTACTTGTATCCTGCGAAACTGAACCTGTTCCTAGTAAGTTGTTTGACCCGGATTGCTCTTGACCTGCTGATTTCTCCTGCCCAGACCCTTGCTTTGCCTGACCTCTCTTCTGAATGCCCCTCATTAGATCTGACCTGCTGTTGCTGACCTGGCGTGTGACCCGACGATTCTCTGTCCACTCCCTTGTACCATACCATCCTCTACGTTACCAACTCATCCATCCCATCGGGGTCACCCGACCTCCTCACATCTGGCTCTCCCTGGTTGGAGCCCCTGGCGAACACCCCTACCACTGACAGGTGTGCTCAGTAGTGGCGACCTGGTCTCGGGGTACTCCAAGTCCATCCCCACCATCAGGGGCTCTGGTGAACAAGTACCCTGGGGCTTAGACTCCACGCTCTGGGCACACCTGACCGGTGGAGTGCTAGTGGTGCCGCTAGGCGGTCCCTCACAGTAACATCCTCAGCAGTGTATTTGTGGTTTGGTGAGGATGATAAGGATCTGTGACATGCAGCTAATCCATCCTTGTGAGGATTATTACTATATAGGGATACTACATCCATAGTCACTAGAAGTGTATTAGATGGTAATTGCTGTATGTTGCTGATCTTGTTCAGAAAGTCAGTTGTGTCTTGCAGGAAACTAGCAGTATTCTTGACTAACGGTTTTAAATTGTTTTCTACAAAGCCTGAGATCGGTGAGTGTATTCATACCTGTTATGATGGGTCTGCCTGGATTTCCTGGCTTGCGGATTTTGGGCAACATGTAGAAGTCCCCGATTTCTGGATAATCCGGAATCGCATTTATAAGTTCTCAATGTAGGTGGGCTGGAAGTGTTTTAATGAGACCTTTTAATTGCTTTGTAAAGTCCTGGGTCGGATCATAATCCAGTTTCTTATAGTAGATGGCATTTTCCAGCTGCCTCTGACCTTCTTGTATGTATTTGTTTGTATCCATCACAACAACTGCTTCCCCCTTTATCCACTGGTTTGATGGTGATGGCCTGATTAAAAATCGTGTATAGCCCTTCGCTCTAGTGGTGAAAGATTGTACAGAATTTTCTTTTGCTGGGTGGATATCAGGGATGTAGCTCGCAATCTGAAACTGTCAATATAGGTGTTCAGTTTGGGGTTGCGTCCTTGTGGAGGTGTGAATCAGCTGTTCTTTTTCTTTGTGTAGCACTCTATTATCCTAGGATTTCTTTCATTATTAGTCCAAAGTATGCAAAGTATACTTTTTTCACAAAGTCTATAATATTCTGCTGTTGCTTCAACACTGTATATTCACCACAGATGAAACAGAAACTGTCTGGCGAATTAATACACTTTCGCGGAGCCATAACATAACGGCTGAAGAATGATGAGCTAACACGAACTGCGATGAAAAAGTGTGAACAGCCTAAAACCAAGAACCTGATGATGATTCATGCACAAGTGTGGACTGCAGGAAAGAGCAGCTCTGTGTCTGTACATGAGACATCACAGTGCTGGCCACGCCCCCCTGCACTGACCGGAGCTGCTGCTATCTGCCCTGTGTCTCCCTCCCACTGGATTCTTCAGGAAAGATTAACCCCTTCTACCATTAGAAGCACAGACTCAGGGCTGAGGCTTACACATACAGCATGCTGCTGAGTATCCCAGTAGTCAGACATGTCACTCAGAGCAGCAATTGTATTCACCCCCTTTGCAGGGGGGGAGGGAGGGGCAGAGATTGTTAATCTGCAAATAACAACAAAGGGCCAGAAGAGAACTAGGGAAATGAGGAAATAGATTTTTTTTTCCCCTAAAACTTGCTTAGCTTATGTATATATTTCTGACCATCAGATTTACAGTGCTATATTTTTTTTTACATAACTCGGACAACCCCTTTAAGGTTTTTTTGGCATTTAATATCTTAAATGCACTTATGAATTAATTAATAGTAATTTGGACTTTAAATTTAGTTAAAAACCCATAATTAAAAAAATACCAAAAATGAAAAAAAATTGATAAATGTGAAGACAATTTTGCATTTTGTGGCAAATCATGACGTCTAGGAGTTTTTTCAATATTTTATTTGTTTTCAGAACACCAAAATACATGGAAATTAGATGAAAATAATCAAACATCTTTTTAGTCGCAGACCTGTGTAATAATTCCACCATCAGATTTACCACTCCGTTCCATAATCGACACACACACATGGAAAGGATAGTGCGTAAACACTGGTCTATCCTTTTACAAGATCCACACCTGCTTGACAGTATACCTACCACAGCTAAGTTCTCTTATCAAAAAGCTTGCACTATTAAAAGCAAATTAACACCTAGCAAATTGAAACCAATTAAGTCAGACACTGCCGACCTAAGTTTATTCCCCATTACAGACATGTACCAATGCAATAAACCACTCTGTTTAACCTGCCCATTTGTCCACCATGGCCAAAAAGACTTTAACATTAAAAGGTAAAACATATAAGATCCCTGCCTTTTACACATGTTCTTCTGAGTTTGTGGTATATTGTTTGGCTTGTCCTTGTGGTCTTTATTACGTACGAAGAACCATCCGTACCCTGCGCAAACGGTTTGGCGAACACCGCCACCTTATCGAAGGCGGCATTGACAAGCACAGTGTCAATCGACACTTCTCAGAACATAGTAAATCCACTAAGGGTCTTAGAGTATGGGTAACTGAAGCCTTGCCCACTGACCTCCCGAGAGCCGAGAGATTACAACGCTTATGCCAAAGGGAGACGTATTGGATTTACATGTTGGATGTACTCTCTCCCGGTGGTCTGAATGAGGACCTTGAAATCCATACTATCCTACAGTACCGTACAATTTGTTTTGTGCTGGGCATTATGCCTGTGTGTATGTGAATGCATCTTTATATGGGGTTGAGTGTTTGTGTGTGTGCATACACGTGCGTGCTTTTATACGTGTGCGTGCGTTTATGCACATACACACATATTGTTTCATCTCTGCCTGCAGCTACACACATGTGTTATGTAGTTATCCTTTGTTTAGACTGTACTTATGTGCTATAATTATGTTGTAACCTCTTGACTATAATTTTTTTATTTTATGTTTTATATTCTAATCTGTCCAGGTTACCCATGTGTATCATTTGTCACACCACAGCAGATACCGGTCTGCACACTCAATCCCCCCCCCCCCCACTTCCTCTTCTTTTCCCTCTTACCCATCTCTCAATTGTAATTATAAATTACATTATTATCATTATTTTTATTATTGTTTTATATATCTTCTTAGATAATGTTCAAATCCTGTTTTTTAACTATTCTTCAATATGCTATACACCCCCACTCAGTCCTTACATAGTTCCATTTTTATTTCTCTTTGTTTTTTTATTTCTTGTTTTCACAGTCTCCTATTGTTAAACACCAAACAGTCCGCTCCGTATTTACATCCAGCTTGGTCTTTGGGAGGCATGTACCTTCCTTCCCACAGACCGCCCCTTTTCCCGCCTCTTTACCCTATTTAACTGGCTCTCCTCAAGCCTGGACATTGGTCTTGAAGAAGCTCTGCTCATGCTCTAAAACACATCACCACTTCATGCTCACGTCACTTCCGGTCCGTGGACAACGAGCGTTCCAGCGTGTGCTCCAGTGGTCCAAACAGAGCGGCGGCCATCTTTAACACCTCTCCTCAAGCTCCCCCTGCAGCTGCTGGCTGGCACAGCTGCTCCATCGCTCAGAGGACAGAGCCGTGCTATTGACGGATTACATTAGAGCCTGTTTGTACTACTACATTGTAAGTGTTTTTTTAACCGCTTTTTACTAAAGTTGATCTGGAATACTGCACCTAGAAGCCTCTTCTTGTTTCACCTTCGTTACATACAAAATGCAGAGTTCAGAAGTGCGTTACAAAGTTCAGAGTTTAGGAGTGTGTTACATACAGAATGCAGAGCGAGTTCAGGGGTGCATACTGTACATGTAATGGGCAGCACCCAACAGCAGTAATACAGGAGTCCACACAGGGCAATCATACAGAGCACAGGCAAATCACTGCAGAGCAAACTTCTAATTTGCAGGATCAGTTTACCTCAATCCATCTCTGGACACTGGGGAGTTCCTTAGGAATGTGAGCCTCCCTCCTCGCTCTTCAGAACATGTATACAGACTGTGCACATACCCGCCTCTTCTCTGCTGTCATAGAGCCATGCAGGCAGGGAGGGTTCTATGCCTCACAGAATATGACTCTGCTGCTGAGAGACTGTGTAGCCAGAATTAGAAGAAGAGCATGGAGACTTGTGGCTGCAAGACACTGTATCCCCGCACAGACAGTCCCCGCTCAGTCACATTGCTTTCCAAGTTTGCTTCGATCCCTGGATTGATGCAGATTTGCAAAGCCTTTGTGTGATCCAGGCAGGTGCATTTATGGGGGTGCTTTAGCACCCACCTAGCGTTGACCCTGCCCCCATCCACAGTGCAGTTCTGTACCCCATCCACAGCGCATCTCTGTACCCACACCCCATCCACAGGGCACCTCTGTACCCCCTATCCACAGCTCCCCTCTTTACCCTCAACCCTTGCAACAGTACACCCCAGTACCCCCCCTCATCCACAATGCACCTCTGTACCTCCACAGTTCACCTCTGTACCCCCACCCCATCCACAGTGCACCTCTGTACCCCCACCCCATCCACAGCGCACTTCTGTACCGCCCTATCTACAGCTCCCCTATTCTTCCTCTTGACCAGAGCTCATCTCTGCACCCCTGTCCCCAGTTTACCTTTGTACCCAGTCAACTCAGCTCTGCACCCACAACTACGGCTTGCCTCTGCCCCCTCATTCTACATCTGCACCCCCATCTACAGCTTACTCCAATCCACAGCTCATCGCTTCAAACCCCCTCCTGGAGAGCTGCTGTCAGTCACCAGTTCTCTGCTCTGCCACCCCCCAACTTTGCTCACTAGAGCACCGAGCTGAGGATGGGGTGGGAGAGGCTGGCTCTTGATCTCAGTGACTCGCTGTGAGGCTGAGCGAGCTGCAGGCCCAGGCATCTGTGTGGATTCCAATCATATGGAATCTTTTCAGAGCCTAGACCAGCTCTGTGACATTAGCTGACAGCGGGCTTTAGCCATTGTTAGCTGAAAACAGATCACAGGGGTGAAAAACTAACCGCACTATGATCCATAGAAGTACAGCCAAAAATGTTTTGACTATACTTCTCCTTTGGTACATGTCAGCTCAAGCAGCATAAATTAAGCACATAGCCTTGCAAACATTCTCATTTTCCTGTGGCTATAGAAATTAGGTAAAAAAATGAGGTCATTTAAGTCAAATCATTTTACTAATTCTACTTTTGTTAGCCAGTTAGTACCATCAGCCAAACTCTTCTATAAGAGTGCTGCCAACAAATGAGTAACATGTGGCAAGGCTAAGAAAGTCAATTCAATCTTTAGGCTGTTACTTCGATTTGTATACACTGCACCTAGTGTGTTACCATCCTAAAGGGTTAAGCATAATTCCCCCAGATGGTCTAAGCCTGTTTAGTGCCTGCCAACAAGTCATGCACTCTCTCGCTATTGTTAGGACATGCAGTTTTCTTCCAGGCACGGAGGAAGGATTTCACCCCCCACCCAAATCATTTTTAGTAGCAGAGCAGTTTTTCGAGCTGAAATTCAGAGGAGGACAAAGATGCAGACAATGCATATGTGGTGCACTGTGTTCCTAGTCCTGCCTTATATACAGACTGCGCCTACTGAACAGCAAGAAGCAGCGTATGACTATGATGTGGACGATATATTTGAAGGATTGCTTTTTAAACAACACTTTGAACAGTACTCAAATGATGGAGCAGAAAATGAGGTACCTTCAGTTATACTGTATATATTGCATTATAAGTGGACAGTGCAAGACTTCAGGCTTTATTAAATGGGGTAGCAAAGCATGCTGGGATCTGTTTTTGTGTGTATATATATATATATATATATATATATATATATAGTATTTTCTTCCCTTTGTCACCAAATGTTCTCTTTCATTTATACAATGCATAGTTATTTATCATTGTTTCTTTTCTTAAAATCTTCTCATTGGAGTATCCTTAGCATACCTGCAGTACATCAGGCAATTAAAATATATGTCAAGAATACTGCACATCTGTGTGACCACTACTTACCTTTGCTTTGAGTTATCGAATACATAATATCATCCAGTTTATTCTTACAGAAAATTATAACTAATGATGTACAGTGACTTTTGGAGTAAATAGAATGAGTAAATATATTCATTGTACTTTTCTAGCCAATAATATTAAAATGTTTGTGTACGTGGAGTCATATATATGAAACCCAGAGGAAAAAGGGGAGCTGTTGCTTATGGTTTGTTTTGCTTCAAAAATAACACTTGATAGTTAGTCTACAAAATTCATATCTCTAAGAACAGTCAAAATTAAATTAATCGTAATGCTGCAAAAATGGCTATACAAGGAAAAGAATATGTCATGCAAAACTAATGTGTTGGGCCTCTGAAAAGGAAATGCTCTAATCACAAGAATCTTATTCCTCTGGGTGAGGTAGTTAAATACAGTAAACATAGGGTTAAAACTTCAAGAAACCAGGATATTGAAGTTAACTCCTTATGCAGCTACACTGATACAATTCTTTAATTTGAAATACTTAGTGAAAAAGACGCTCCCACGTCTCGCACTTAAGTAACACTTTTTTTGTGACAAGGATATTGTTTAGTATACAATTACTATAAATCTGTATCCAAGTCCTTTATACTCAAACAGGCCACATGATCTTAGAAGTTACACAACATTTTACATATTCTCGAGTCACTCAGTTGTGAAATAGGACTTGAACTGTTATGAATGCAGAGAATTTGAAGAGTTATATAAAATACAATTAATCTGCATGCAGTTACAAAAAATAAAACAAGATTTCATATATGCCCCAATATAATCTACAGTATAGTCAAGCTGGAACGCTCTCCGCTCCTGCAAATCTAAATGGTTCATTAACAAAGCAGCTTCCCTATCAATTACCAAGAGGTGGGAGGGAAATTGACTAGAGTTTAACAAACTGAAGATTTACTATTTGTGGCTCCTGCTATGCTCAAGACGATTTTCTTAAGGCGCGTACAGCACATTTAACTTCTGTATTTTTATGAAACTGATCTTGTTACTCAAAGTAGTTCACATATAAATGATCAGTTCTGAATGCAGATTTACTTAAAAGGAAAAGGTGAGATTCGCTTGTTGCTGCACACTTTCTTGAAAGTGAAATCATGCTCACTTAAAATGTTATAAACTACAGTCTTATAGTGTGAATAGTAGATCTGCCAATATGCCTTACAGGGCACCCTGAGAACTGAAGTCTGTTGAATTCTAATGTGCACATAGCAATTTTGTTCCTAAAGTAGTTGCTTGTTACGGGTCCACAGACTTTATGCATTGTGATTGTATCTACAGACATGATATACAATTGTGTGAATAATTAGGTATACCACATAGAAATAGTTGAGTTTTTCAACATATTTTAACATGAAAACATTATATAGTTATTCAAACAGGTGAAATATTTGAATAAAAAAAAAAATTCCTTTCCCTTTTTTATTTCTTTTATGGGTCACACCTCAAGTAACACAGATTTATTATTATTTATTTCAGGTACTTATAAAGCACCATCAATTTATGCAGCGCTTTACATATATATATATTGTACATTTACATCGGTCCCTAACCCTCAAGGGGCGTACAATCTAAGGCCCCTAACTCACATTCATACATACACATACTAGGGCCAATTTAGACAGGAGCCAATTAACCTACCAGCATGTCTTTAGAGGGTGGGAGGAAACCGGAGTACCCGGCGGAAACCCACGCAGGCACAGGGAGAACATGCAAACTGCAGGCAGGTGGTGCCGTGGTTGGGATTTGAACCAGGCAGTACTGCCAGGCAGAAGTGCTAACCACTTAGCCACTGTGCTGCCCAAGATGAGTTGATTTATTAAAAGAAAATAAGATTGTTCACTTTTCAAGAGAATTATTCTTTAGTTTATTAAATGAGGCAAAGCTCTGCTGGTTTCCATTATTCAACTATGTGCAAGTAAAAAAAACACTGTTTAATGCATGCATGTGATTGGATATTCCTGACATTCACTAGGTTAAGAGAAAATTCCCTTGCAAAGAGAGCTGCCTATTTGTCTTTAGTAAACCAACCCTAATGCATCGTATCACTGTTGTGGGGCAACAAGGGCTGTGGATAAGGCAGTACAGCCTGCTCTCCTGTAATGGGCTCAGGCCCGATCAGTTCAAAAGGAGGGCCGGCTGTAAAGCCTTATAGCACTGCTTCTCCCGTGCAGTGCTGCCGGCAGAAGAGGAGAGAAGTGCTGCAGAGGGAGTCACAAGAGCATCAGAGCCAACAGACTCTGATGCTCTTGTGACTCCCACTGTACGGGGTTCGGTTCCAATATCTGTGCCTCCTCTTGGCCCATCCAGCTCATCCTGTGTACCCTCCTCTGCTTCCAGCATTCCTCCTCTTCTGTCCTCTCCTGCCAGCAGGCGCAGCTGCTGCACGCACAAAGGGGATGTTTTAGGATGGGGGGGGGTTGTGCTAAAAATGTAAAATTTATGACATATATGGTAGAGAAAAGGACTGATGAGTCTGTGTTCTCAGTTCCTTTATCAGTCTCAGATGTGAGACATCAGGGGTTTGTTTGGTCTGTGAGACTCCTGATATTTCACCAAAGCTGCCCCCTCTAACAGGGCAGTTAAAGAAAATGGAAAAAATAAATAAATCAGATTCTAAACTAAAGTAAAATAAAGAAATTAAAATAAAACTCATTCACATGTGCTTTGATCTTTGAACAGCAATCTTTCTTCAGAGAGCATTTGATAGGCAGTGAGGAGGCATATTGGCTCCCCATCGCCTGCTTGAACCCCACACTTGCACACCGCAACCTTTGCATGTGGTTGCGAGGCACTTGCAGAGCAGCGCACTATTCACTTGAATGGATTTTGTTTGACAGGAGTACAATTTATGCCATGGCTGCGAAGCATAGCCTCGGAGTTGTGGCATGTTTTCCCCCATAGCCACTTCCTTTGCTGCCAACGGGGGTAGCAGTTGGTAAGCAGTAAAAGCACAGATAATCCATGGAGTTTTTACTGCCCCCAACATGACGTGAGAATGAACCCAAAGTACTTATTACTACAGGTACTCTGGCCATGTAAATGAGTGGATTGTTAATGAGACTGGAGGCGCCTGTTACTCTAAGGAGATGCAGTGGCTGTGTAGGCAGGTACAGTCTGTTTTCCCCACTGGAGGTGGTGCTCAACCCGAGTGGTACTACAGCCTGGGGAGAAAGTCCAAGAGAAACATGGTTTCCTGGGTCGAATAGAGGAACATTTTGGTTGGCTATGCTGCAACCATGTTACCCTTGGTGACCCTTTTTGGGCAGCAAGGTCTATATAAGGCCCTGCCCAAGGGTTTTGGAGCACTTATTGAAAGTGGCTAGTGTAGGGAGAGAAAATCCGCTTGTCAGGTACAGCAACTAGTGGTAGGGAGAGGTTCCTGATTAGGTGGAAAAGGCTAGGGACTTGCTAACCTGTTAGAAGTCACCCTTCTCGGGATCAGACAAGCTAGGCCACACTTCACCCCCTGAACCAGGGCTGTGGTTAAGGGGATACCACCAGTCCTCCTGTATGGGTGCAGACAGCTAGGTGAATCAGATGTAGGTAGGGAGGGTGATGGGTGTGGAAGTGGGGCTTTTACTGGAACCGATCCCCTGTATGGCTGTCTCTGTAGCAGCTTGGAAGTTGTCTTTTCCTCCTCTCCCTCCCACTGGAAAATGGACAAAGAAATTATCACATCACTACACAAGTTTCAAGTCTGGCGACTGCAAACACCACACTGCACCTTCCCACGTTTACTGGCAGACGGCAGGATATGTCCGATTTAGAGGTTGCGTAAGGAGGAATGGGCTCCGGCATGGCTCTGCTTGGGTTTGGGTCGGCTTTGAACCTGATACCCAAGTTTAATGGCTTTAACATCCTCTTGGCAGAATGGGAGGAGAGACTGGAGACTGCCACGCTCCTGTACCAGGTACCAACCAGGTTAGTGGTGGAGCTGGCTATTAACAGTTCAGAGAAGGATGCTCACTGCCAGAGGAGGAACAGACCACTATGGATCAGATTGTGTCACATCTGGAGGGACTGCGTGGGGAGAAGATGCTGCTGCCAGAGGTTTTCCAACAGAAAACAGGAGGATGAGAACATGACCCATTACGCAGTGGCTAAACAGAACCTCTGGAGGTGCCTACAGAAGTTGGACACTGCACTGGCTGCACTGACATAACTGACTCCAATAACATGTTGAGGGATCAATTTATCTCAGGCCTGATGCCTGACACAGTCCAGAAGGCATTACACGAGAAGGTTAAAGAACAAGCTTCTGTGAGGTGATGGTGGATGTGGTTGCCCAAGAGCAAGAAGAGGCAGATCTAACTGTAGGAGTAGGCCTTGGCACCTTCACCACTGTCAGCCCTGATTTTACTCAAGATGTAGCCACCTTAAAGTAAGAGAGCCTTTTCCAAAAAGAACTCTCTCCAACCCCAGAGGGGTGAGAATCTGCTGCTCAGGTACCCTGAGGAAGACCGGAAATGTTGGGGGTGCAGATGGTATGGACATATTTTACAGGAAAAATATGTTGAAAAATATAATTCATTATACTGATTTTTATTATAAAAAAAATATATAATAATAGGTGATGATAAATAATTCAAAATATCAGCACACTGATCTAAACAAAAATAATGGTTAGAAATTCGGGCTCCGGGCAATATTGTCTCCGTCCATGGCGGAGGATATCCGCAGCCTGGCGCGGCCGCCTTATCTGGGCTCCGTTGCCTTGGACCTTCATCCGCAGTCATCCAGGCGGCGGTGGATCATCGGAGGGCATTGGAGGTGCCTGGATCAGATAGGAGGAGTGCCGTGGTATATTGCCGCCCCCCGTGGCGGCGGACGTTTGCTGCCTAGTGCGGCCTACTCTGTCCCGGATCTCATCCCAAATGGGCCGCAGTGAGTACAGGAGGCAGGGGGGCGGACGGTTACTGGCCATCGGGTCCCCCTCATTGTCCCAGGAGCTACCTCCCTCTGTAGTTTTGGCCTCCGCTGTACTTGGAGACCTGCTGAGGCCTATACACCACAACCCGGAGGGATGCTGGGGCTCTCTTTGTCTGGCCTAGATGACCTTGGGATCACTATCAGGGGACATTTGTTCTGCACGAGCCCTTGCCCCTCTCAGGCCCGAGAGTGGGAGCTGGAGCCGACATCTAATCTTTGAGTTTTATCACTGATGTTTACCACGGCCTATGTCTATTCTACACCTTCACGGTTACTAAATATTTTTACAATATAAAGTTTCTGCAGATAAGCCTGACAGCCTCTATGTAATTATAACCCTAAACCTGTTTCAGGTGTTATAGGTCTCCTGGGGTTATTTTCTTCCTTGGCTATCCAATTTTCAGTTGATCACCCCCAGGGGACTTCCTGTATGCCGTCCACCAAGAAAAAAGGGGACAAGCTCAAAAGTCCCTTACGACATACCTACTTAAAACACACGAGATTTGCAGCATGTCTCCAGACAATTCAGAACGAACATCCCCGTCTGAGCCCACGCAGGATACCACAGCTCACCCATTAGCTCTGATCAGTGAATGTACACAGCAACTCACAAAGGGGGACTTGGAATCTTGTTTGGAAACTATATACACTAAACTAGCTGCTAAATTACAATCAGAACTTCATAAGAGCACTAACGTCCTATCTCAGGAAATAGCCACATTGGGCTCCAGGACCGACCGCTTGGAAACCAAACATGATGAACTCAGCCTGGCTTATAGTGAACTGTCCAGAGATCACGACCATTTACAAATGGCCTTTTCACAATTACAGGCACAGGTGGAGGATCTTGATAATCGCAATCGCAGAAATAATTTGCGAGTCAGGGGTATCCCGGAGTCTGTGTCTGACCTTTCACAAGCTATAACCAAATTATTCCAGTCACTCCTTCCGGATCGCAACCCTGGGTCCTTCGCTTATGACCGTATCCATAGAGCCCTACGCCCTAAACCTCCTAATGATAAACCGCCTAGGGACATTATTCTATGTATGAAGGATTTCCTGACCAAAGAAGACATACTTAGAGCTGCTAATAATACCCCAACGATCACCTTCGAAGGTTCAGTTTTACAAATTTTTCCAGATGTCTCGCCAGCTGCGTTGGAAAAACGTAGAAAAATGAAAGAAATTACAGCTGCCCTTTTCTGGGCTCGGATCCGCTATAAATGGGGCTTCCCCTTTAAGTTGATAGTCCCACATAATGGGAGCACTTATATAGCCACATCCCTTTCTGAAGGCAGAGAAATCTTGGCCAAGTTGGGCCTGGCGCATGCCCCATCTCCTCAACGTCCGCCTTCTACCCCTTGGGTCTCTCCTATCTGGCATACTCCATCTCCACGAAGAGATAGAAGGAGAGTCCATCAAGAACCGGGTTGAAAAGATTTTGTTCACCTGCATGTCACCCATTGTTTTGATAAGTTCTCTGAAAGATGCTGCAAATGGTTATATGTTTATATAACATTAATTTTGATCTAATATATAGCTATTTGGACATATAAAAATTCGATACGGGTCTTTGGGACCTTTTTTTTCTTTTTATTGCCACCCCTATGTTTATGGAGGTTTCTGACAGATGACCCCATCCTGCAATCTAGCCTGGTCGGAGATGTCGCCGCCTTGATGCGGGATGGCGTCTCCCCTTCCTGGGCTCTTGGGTGGTGGTATCTGGGCGGTTTGGCCCTTTTGATAATATAATTTTCTATTTTCTCAGAGATAGCTTTTTGGTCCATCTGCTCTTCAGTATATTATAACAGATACTGGATACCAAGATACAGGGATTTCACTCATTTGTTTCCCACACATCATTAGGATGTGAATTTTGGTGGTCCCTGTTCAGAGGTTTTATATTTCTGATAACTATGTTTTCTCTCCCATAGCAATCTGGATGTGTTAAAGTTTAACAAGGGTCTTCAGACCCTCTTAACACCGCCCATTAGTTTAGGGTTTCAAAATTCTTGAACATGTTACCCCACCCTGTCTCCAGCATGGCCGGAGGTGCCACTGCCCGATTGCGGGGTGGCGGCTCCTTTTTCCGTGTTTTACGGAGACAGGGTCTGGGCCCATTTGGCCCTTTTGATGTTTGAAATTTTTGTTTTTTCAGGTATGGCAAATAGCCCACCTGATCCATCTCTCTTACCTATCCCCTTAATTGTAGAAGCTATTATGGCTCCCTCTCTATTACTTTTTATCTTTTCTCTTTTCAAAACTTTAGTACATGATGATGGTTTTGTGCCAGCCTGGGGATGTCGCGACACCCATATTGGGGTCTGGGTATCCCTCAGATTGGTACTATTGTTAATAACTATATCCGATATGGATTTACAGATTCTGATGTCTAGTCTAATAATCCTAGGAGATGTCGTTTCCATGTTTATTTTCATGTTGCTAGCTATAATGTTTGCATATTATGGTAATTCAATGTATATCACATAATGTCCAGGGCTTCAACTCACCAAATAAGCGCAAAACAGCCTTCCTCCAATATAGAAGACTAGGAGCTAAAATCGTTTTACTACAGGAAACACATTTTGCTGCCGCAAAACATCCAACATATTTTCACAAATCCTATAAGCAGGGGTATTATACCTTATATTCCTCTAAATGTAGAGGAGTAGCTATTTTTCTACATAACTCATTCCCCTTTGATGTTCAACATGTGTATCGTGATCCGGATAGTAGGTTTATCATTCTTAAAGGCACCCTCTTGGGTCGTGAACTCACGATTGCTAATCTTTATGCACCGAATTCAGCACAAGCCTCCTTTTCTAAATTTTTTGATATTTTGGATAGGTTTTTGTCCCCTCATCTACTGGTGGTAGGCGATTTTAACCTAGTAGCAAACCCTCTTTTTGGAATGAAGCTCTTCCTCACAATCCTCCCAGACTTTCCCAAAATCCCTTACCAAAAAATTGGATACCCTCCAACTGGTTGACACCTGGAGGGCTCATAATGCGGGAGCCAGAGATTATTCATTTTATTCCCACCCACATGACTCTTATGCTAGATTAGACTATATCTATTGTACCCCTATTTTATTAGCCAACTCTAGGAAAGCTTGCATTCACTTGAGCCCCTGGTCAGATCACAATATTATAGCCTTATCAATCAGGTTTATAGCATTGGCACCTACCCCCTACTCTTGGAGACTTAATGACTCGGTTGCTTCCATTCGGGAATATTTTCAGTCTAACTCTACCCCTGATATATCTCCAGCCACATTATGGGTAGCTCATAAGGCGGTCCTACGTGGCCTCCTTATCTCTATGGCATCTTCCAGAAATAGAAAACGATGGCAGCAAATTCTACAACTTACCCGAGAATTAGAAGTACATTATAGAAGTCACATTGGTAATCCATTGCTTCTTAACAAACAGTATCTCAAAAGTGTTTAGAATTGAATACCCTACTTTCCCAAAATACTGAAAAAGCTCTCCGTTGGTCGAAGGCCTCGTTCTTGTTGCACAGTAACTCAGCATCCACTATGTTTGCAAGGAAACTGTATCACTCTCTACGCCCCCCCACATATTTATAAACTGCGCACTAACTCGGGCAATATCTCATCTCTACCCCAAGAGGTTTTGGGTATTTTTGAAAAGTTTTATTCTAACCTTTTAGCTCCTCCATTGCCGAATTCTGTTCCACCTTCCGATTCATGGTTGGATTCTATACCCCTCCCTGCTCTCACACCCTCTCAGATAGCTTTTCTTAATGCCCCTTGTACCCTAGAGGAAATAACTTGTGCGATCAGTGCGCTAAAAAGTTCTACTGCGCCGGGTCCTGATGGATTCACTGCTAGTTATTATAAACACTTTTCCCCGACGCTGGCTCCCCATTTGATAACTTTATTTAATGATGTCTTGCGAGGTGGTAAGTTCCCCGAGGAGATGTTAGCTAATATGTCTTTAATACCCGAACCACAGACCACCATTTACCACAAAACTATAAACCAATCTCAGTAATAAATAATGATTTGAAAATATTTAGCCGCATTTTGGCAAACAGACTGGCCCCTATTATCTCCTCTTTGGTCTCTCCGGACCAATCTGGTTTTATTCCAGACAGACTTATTACTGATAACATTCGCCTTACACTAAATGTTATTCAAGATGCTAATTTACACTCCAAAGAGGTTCTGTTGCTGAGCCTGGACATAAACAAGGCCTTTGACAGTGTTCTTTGGCCCTATTTGTTTTCCTTGTTACAGAAAATGGGCTTCAGTGATGAGTTTTTGACTGGTATACACGCCCTATACGATTCTCCTAAAACGAGAATAAGGCTTCCTGGTTGTAATTCCGATTTTGTTTTTTTTTACATTGGGTAGAGGCACCCGCCAGGGCTGTCCTCTATCACCCCTTTTGTTTGCGCTGGTGTTGGAACCCTTGGCAATAGCAATTAGATCACATTCAGATATCTCTGGCTATCCATTATTAGTTTCACATTTCAAAATATGCATGTATGCTGATGATGTTATAGTTTTCCTTACTAATCCATTAACTTCATTGCCAAATTTATGTGCTATACTGAATGACTTTGCTATAGTGTCAGGTCTCACTGTTAATTTTACTAAATCGGTGATTATGCCTGTAAATGTTCCTGATTCCCTGGGTGCATCTCTCCATAGTTCGTTTCCATTTCGTTGGGTTATGGATTGGATTTCCTATTTGGGTATCAATCTCACCCCTAGATACTCGGATATATTTGCTGCCAATTATCCACCATGTATATCACGTCTCTCTACTCTATTAAAGATTTGGCATGGTTACCCTATTTCCTTTCTAGGTAGAGTCACGGCGGTTAAAATGAATATTTTGCCCAAACTACTTTATCTTTTTTGAGCACTTCCAGTCCCAGTCTCGAAAAATATTTGGATCATTTTCAGCGGACTATTAATAACTTTATCTGGGGTAATAAACGTCCACGTTTTACCTCATCGATTTTGTACCGCTCGCAACGGACGGGAGGTCTCGGCCTTCCCAATTGTTGGCTATATTATCTCTCAGCTCGCTTTGCACAGTTATCACAATGGGCAACTATTAACTCTCAGATCCCATAGATCAAATTTGAATCTCAATCTATACGGCCATTTTACTTTCCGGGTATTCTGTGGTCCAAAATTTACCCTCGATCACTTACTTTTCATAACTCCATAGTGACTCATTCACTGACACTTTGGTCCAAATTTAAATTAAACCTGGTCTCTTCTGTCCCCCCAGGTGCCTCATTTTTTGGTGATCCTACTTTTAATGTAGCCTTCTCCTCTCCTCAAGCGTTTCGTTGGTGGTATGATCACTCTTTCATTAGATTATCTGACTTTCAAAGAGGAGGATCATATATTACTTTTGATATGCTCCGCGTGTGTTTTGATGTTCCTCTTCGTGAATACCACCATTACCGACAGATTAGACATTTTTTTAAATCACATTTTGGCCTTATACCCTCTTCTCAGATTTCATTTTTTGAACGTATCAGCCGTGACTCTCCTGGGGGTGGGGGTCTTATTTCTGATCTTTATCACCAATTTTTGATCTGTTCCTCACCTACACCTCCTTTATATAGACAAAAATGGGAGGAGGATAGCGGTATCATTTTTTCAGATGAGGACTGGGATTCCATGGTGGATAACATATGTAAGTGTTCTAGATCTCTTTCAGTTCGAGAGACTGCCCTTAAGGTTTTAACCAGATGGTATTATACCCCATCAAGACTACATGTATTGTTCCCACAAACATCCCCTTTATGTTTCCGGGGCTGTGGCCTCACAGGTACCTTGGTTCACATATTTTGGGATTGCCTGACCATATCTCTGATTTGGCGCAAGTTATCTGAGGTGGCTACCTCATTGGTGGGTATCCCAGTGCAATTGTCTATACAGACCTGTTTATTGGGGGCTCATATCCCAGGGGTCTCCAATGACATTATGAGATTGATACATACTATTTGTATTGCCACTTTGTGGGCTATTGCCTCACATTGGAAGTCCAACACTGTACCCTTAACCACCGTTTTGCATAGAGTTGATGCTGTGATGCTCATGGAGCATATTCATTATACCCTATTGGATAAGATGCACTTATTTGATAAAAAATGGGAATCTTGGAAGGATTATAGACATTTATTACATGTTTAATAACATCCCAAGTGAAGATTGACTGGTATATATTGCTGACAGAAGTAACATTTAGCCTACTTAATCGTTCACACATTTCATGTACTTGCAATCTACCTTTTTTTCTATTTCCTCTCTTTCTTATACGAATATATTTGTATGTATTGTACTTTTCAAAAGTACCTTGTTTTTGCTGTTATCATTTGAAACTGTACTGTTTTACAGTCTATTTTTCAAAATAAAAACATTTGTAAACAAAAAAAAAAGATAATCTTCCCCCCCCCAGAGAATTGAAATTAAAATAATTTATACTGTAGTAAAAATTATGTCACATCATCTTCGCTGCTAACTATAACCGTTACCAGACTAAACTGTTTAGCTGGAGATATAAGTCTAGTACAAACTGTCTGCAGAAAAATGAGTTATATGTTACCGATATTTTCTGTGGTATCAGTGATGTCAGCTCTTGGCTTGCTTCTGTGTGTGTGTCCATCTGTTTTCTTGTTTCCAGTCTTGGGTCCATCTTTGTCTGTCGCCTAAGTTTTTTTTTTTTATCAATCTCAAAAAACCTAGGCAGGCATAGCTTATCTCGCCTTAATATGACATCACATTAGGTGTCATTTTCTTTCCTAATTACATGAAGTATAGGATTAGGAATAATTTTGGATTTTTCCTGTGTGCCTGTGTTTTCCTTTAACCCTTAGCTTGTAAAAATACAATAAATTTAAGAAGGTAAGAGCTCTTTTGAAAGAACTGGTTAGACATAATAATGGAAATAAAGTTTTACCTAAGTGATTCTGTTTTACCTAAGTGATTCTGGAGAAAGAGAAAAAAATTCTAGATATCCATCTTACAGACATTTGTTGAGGTCATTTGTACTGAGATTTCTTAAATTACCTAACGTCTTCTGTAACATACAGACATTGTGATACACTGCTCAAACAAATTAAAGGAATACTTTGAAAACACATCAGATCTTGATGGGGAAAAATATCATGCTGGATAGCTATACCAATATGGACTGGGTAATGTGTTAAGAATGTAAGGATGCCCCATCGTTTGATAGGAAAACTATCAACCTATAGAAGACTGAATTCAAAAACACAGAAATTCAAAGTGAAAAAATGATGCAGCAGACTAGTCCATTACTCAGTTTCTATGGCCCCCACTTGCTTGTATGCATGCCAGACAATGTCACGGCATGCTCCTAATGATATGACAGCTGGTGTCCTGAGGTATTTCCTCTCAGATATGGACCAGGGCATCACTGAGCTCCTGGACAGTCTGAGGTGCAACCTGGCGGTGGTGGATGGACCGAAACATTATATCCCAGAGGTGTTCTATTGGATTTAGGTCAGACGAGCATGGGGGCCATTCAGTGGTATCAATTCCTTCATCCTCCAGGAACTGTCTGCATACTCTTGCCACATGAGGCCGGCATTGTCGTTCACCAGGAGGAAACCAGGACAATGGGTCCAAGGATTTCATCCCGATACCTAATGGCAGTCAGGGTGCCATTGTCTAGCCTGTAGAGGTCTGTGGGTTCCTCCATTAATATTCCTTCCAGACCATCACTGACCCACCACCAAAACGGTCATGCTGAATGATGTTACAGGCAGCACAATGTTCGCCATGGCTTCTCCAGACCCTTTCACGTCTGTCATATGTGCTCAGGGTGAACCTGCTCTCATCTGTGAAAAGCACAGGGCGCCAGTAGCAGACCTGCCAATTCTGGTGTTCAATGGCAAATGCTAATCAAGCTCTATGGTGCTGGGTAGTGAGCAAAGGGCCCACTAGAGGACATCCAGCCCTCAGGCCCCCCTCATGAAGTCGGTTTCTGATTGTTCAGGGACATTCACATCAGTGGCCTGCTGGAGGTCATTTTGTAGGGCTCTGGTAGTGCTCATCCTGTTCCTCCTTGCACAAAGGAGCAGATACCGGTCCTGCTGATGGGTTAAGGACCTACTACAGCCCTGTCCAACTCTCCTAGAGTAACTGCCTGTCTCCTGGAATCTCCTCCATGCTGTTGAGACTGTGCTGGGAGACACAGTATACCTTCTGGCAATGGCATGTATTGATGTGTCATCCTGTAGGAGTTGGACTGCCTGTGCAACCTCTGTAGGGTCCAGGTATGGCCTCATACTCTGATTAAAAAGTGTTCCTTTACTTTTGAGTAATGTATAATGAACTCAAACAAATTATTTATAACGTTGAAAACATAATATCCATAATATATACAATTATATATTAATTGTTAAAACCAATGAATACAGATAAGATATATATGTATATGGAAATAGAATATAGTAATATAAAACCCAAATTACTAAATTAGGCAAGTATTGACTTCATGCAATAATAATAATACAGTTGACATTTTTGGTTAAAATATTCCTGTCAAGGGGGGTGTGACCAAGATGGAGACAGGACAGGTCGCATGAGCCGGAGCTCCGACGGGGACCACAGCAATCTACCGCCATCCGTGCGGCAGCGGCGCTGACACGCCGGTCGGAGGCACGGCAGCGGCTAAGGGCACCAAGCGGAGGTGAACGGGGTGACTATTGCCCCCCTCCGTGGCGGCGAACCACCGCGACTGGCGAGGTCTACTGCAGCCGCAGCGGCGACCGACATCACAGCCTAGTGGGAGCCGGTGAGTGAGAGTTGGGGTGAAGGAGGGCACCTGTGGATCAGGGCCCCCTTCCCGGAAAAGTGACCATCCCCCCCCCATCGGACCCCCCCTACGCTGACCCGGAGTTACGGCCTGCAATAAAGGCCTAGAGGCACTGCCTACTACACAGGCCTCACTAAGCCCCAACAAGGTGCCCTCAGGCCCACCAACAACTACATCCCTGAAACTGGGGAACAAAGAAGGGGCCCACTGCATCCCCCTTGGGGACACCTGAGTTATACTCAGTGGAGGGGGATCAGACGCCAGCACCCCGACCTGCTGACCTCCGCATGTGTCCTGAGACCTCCACTGAAACCTTTAATTCCTCGATCTGAGAGATCTTTTGTACAAGTTTATATTTATTGTGCGGCCAGGATCAGGCCCAGAGAATATGATGGCCTAGTTGCAGGAGTCCTGACACAAGGAGGTGGATTATTTGATACTATCTAGGAGAGACACCGCCGCTATGGGGAAAGCGGATAGGAAATCAGCTACTCCACGTTCCAGATCTCCCTGCCGGCCTAATGGTTTTACAAATCACAGCATTCCGGAGTTATTCTGGTCCCAGACACCAGAACACATAGAGGTCTCCGACCCTGCGTCTCCTACGCTACCGCGTCACAATACGCTTCCTGCGCAAGACAGGACACCAGCCATACCACTCATGGCCTGCCGTCCTGATACATCACCTCTCACTATAGAGGACTTGAAAGCGGTTGCATCAGATTTTAAAGACACCCTCTCTGCTACAATAGCAGATTTACATATCAACATGCAGGAGGTAGCCCAAAGGCTTGAAGCGATGGGAGGATAAAGTTATCTCCCAAGACCTTGCCATTCATGATATGCACACGCTGATAGATACACATGCCATGCATCTCAGAGAGCTTGATTGCCACATCGAAGACCTGGACAACAGAGGTCGACGTCATAATTTGAGGGTACGAGGTGTATCTGAAGCAATAGAATCTGGTAAACTCACCCAAACGCTCTTAACCATTTTTAGTGATCTATTAGAAAGACCGCAAGAATCTCCTATTGAGTTTGAACGCCTCCATAGGGTGCTGTGTCTGAAGGGTAGAGAATCTGATCCCCCAAGAGACATAGTTTGCTGCTTAGTTAATTTCCGTCTTAAGGAGGAAGTATTACGTAGAGCGCGGGAGCGCAACCACGTGATATATAATGGTGCAGATATAAAATTTTTTCAAGATTTATCTCATCTTACCTTGCAACGCAGGAAAGATTTACATCCTTTACTGGACCTCCTATGTTCAAGGGGTATTGCTTACCGCTGGAGATTCCCATTCGGCCTCTCAGCAACACACATGGGGAGATCGGCACTCCTGAGATTCCCGGAGGATGTAGCACCATTTTGCGAGGCCCTTGACATTCCAAGAGTGGATATACCCGATTGGTCTGGAGACTCCCAAATCCCACCCCAGGACACAGAAGAAGAACCGATGGAGGCCCACTCGGCTGGTCTTCATGGAGGAACAAGGCATCGCAGATTATTTCACCGCACCTCGTCCTCTCCTGCAAGCCGCAGGCTCACCATTGGGGACAATCTTTTGACCTCTCCTGCTCACCGTAAGGCACGTCACGACTGACACTTTTCCTTTCACCTTTCTCACCACACCTGTGCATTATAGTTTAGTCACTTAATGGCTTTCCCCACAGCGGGGCTATGATTTCTACTGCTCCATTTCATATGTGAAGTGAATTCCAACTGCCTAGAGACATAACGCTAGGGTATGTGTGTTCCATCAGACTGTCCTCTCCTGTATGCACAATCTCAGCTTGATGTATGTGTACACCGATTCTGTCCGTGGACACTGAGACCATAATGGCGCTCACTTGCTGCGAGCTGTAGGGCAGCGGTGCCCACTGAGCGGTTGCCATAACTAACCAACTCTGAAGTTTGTAAGATTGGTTAATGACCTATTACGCCATGCTGCTGAACTGGACTGCAAAAGCAACGTGTTATGGTTTTGAGGTCCAGTGACGCTGACTGTTGCTCTCCCTGGGCATATGTCTGAATCACTGAATCTAACCATATTTAGCATTTGGCCTCCCTAGCTTGGGCACGTTATACGATTGTGATCTCATGTTTATCATCATTTGGTATACTGTGGCCTTCCTGAGTTGCCCGTCAGATACGTTTTACAATCCACGAGCTATTCCGGAATGAGCCTTATATCTGTAAGTTCTTATGTAACATTAAAGTTCGGTGATATTGCTGATACAGATCTATGCCTTGCATAAACACATATATCGCCCATTATGTTTATCGGTGTGGTGGTTTATGTAAGGATATATATTATTTATAAAGGGCATGTCCCTTTCCCTTAGATGAAATATTACAGTGCCTCCAGCCGTTAAAATACGGCAAATATTTAGTAAACCAATAATTTGGACACCTTGATAATTTGATCACCACTTATTATTATACCTTGAATTCTTTTAGCCAATATGATTTCGTACCATACACACAAAATTTGCCTTATAATAGATAAATATAAAAATTTATTTATGTACAAAAATTATATATATATTAACACAAAACGCAAAAGACTGGTGATAAATGAATATTGGTACACACAATCAAAAATATATCCTACCAATGTAAAACACAATAATAAGGTTTCTAACTAATTACATCAATATCACACTTTTTAAATGATCTGATTATTTATTAAATTTATTAATAATTAATAATTTCGAGTATTTCAAAGGTTATATTCTCACAAGCCGTGGCCATAGGATTGCAAGAAGTTAGCCCTTGATATTTTATACTCTGATTATTAATATTCAATAAATTATGAAATATGAAAAAAATTATAATATGGCAACAAACAATTTTTTAACAATAAAACAGGATCTCTCTACATATATCTAACTACCCAAATTTGTTGTGATACACTAAGGTAATTTTATGATTCCACACAACAGAGAAAATAGGTAATACAAAATCAAATAAACAATCTCACCGCACCCGGCATTCAGACTAGGCAACTCTCCCGTGGATTTAGCTGGCAGTGGAACGCCTTTAGACTGATATTATAGGGCAAGTGATAGATATTCAGTATGGGAGAATGGATGGAAGAGTAGTTATTCAGCAGAGATCTTCTTCAGATGTCAGGGTCTTCTTTTGATGAGGTCTTTTCTTGATGAGGTTTTTTTTGATGAGGTTTTTTTTTTTTCTTAAAGGTACAAGGGCTTTTATATCCACTAATCCATTGTTCTAAGATACCTTCTCACCAGGCTTCTTGATTGGCTAGTTGAGAAATGTGTGTACATAAGCTATTTCTCACCTGCCCGCCAGGTGGCGGTCATGTATCATAGAACAATTTGAGTATTTGAGATGACTCATACCTCGGGTGGAATCTTAAGGTAATTTCAGGGATCAAATATACGTCTTTTTCCAGATATAAGTGATCATACCTATAATATTCTAAATAGGGACCATGGAATATAGGTGTATATTCAGTTATTCCTTCTTGAAATACCATCCTGTTTGTTTCCTGATAAGACATGTAACTAATGCTAGTTTATAATACATCTTACTTTCCATCATCTCAATACTCAAGTTAGTGATATATAGTTCCCATTGCTGAATATTTAGTGGTGTGTAAAATCTATAACATCTTATTTATAATATGTTTTTGTAGTATATCTTTGTGATTATATACAGTTAATTTTTAGACTTAAATGTCCTGAATTTCACTTCTTTGTTTTAGAACCAACATTTTCTATGTGTAGGGAAAAACTCTCTGTTTGCCTGGCTCTTGTATTGGAATCATGGTAAACAACTGTTAATGCTTTCACCCTTGGTGGACAATAGTATATTGTGATAGTTTGAGAGTTCTGTTGGTTTATCACACTCTGCAAGTTTTGGGTAAGCTTTCAACCAGTTGAGTTCCCGTCTCATTATTGTTAAAATGTTTGAAAGTCGAAGTCCTATCTGGCCATCTGTTTGACTTTCTGTATATGCATTCTTCTCAACCTCAATATACAAATAGTCCTTGTTGACAGTCCAAACAGTCTTATTGTCTTGGAAAAGACTCACTTCCCCCATTCTATCCATTTCTTAACTAGAATCCTTGAGGGTTCAACCAAGACAAAATTAACTCTTAGCATCCGGCTATACTGAGCTGTTTGTCATATAATATTATGTCTTGATAAAGTCATATTTTTGAGACATAATTCAAAAGCCCACAACATCGGCAACAGTCTTGATTACCTATAAAATTTTAGGTTATAGGCAATTATGCTTATAATGTATCCCCATATGCACATGTACGCATCCAGAGTCATGCATTCCCAAGTGTGCATTTGCGGGTAAAGCACTATTGCCATTTCCCCTTTCTCTCAGTATCTATTCCATATCTCCCCTCCCTTCTTATAGCTTTATTGCCTTCACATCTTTCACAACTGTGGGCATGCATTACCCGAGCAATCTAGGTTCCACCTCCTTCTACAACACTAACCCTTTATATGCCTTTAGACATGATGTGGCATCAGGTATTCTAAATAAGATTTAGCTGAAATGGTATACACACTATCCGTGTACTTTGAGGGTGTGTTAGTTTCTAACTTAGTGTTTTTGGTTTATGTTAGACTACACTCTTGACTGGCCACAGCCACAAACCACTTTTTCAGTGGGAGTCTTCTCTTATCCGCGAGTAGCCAGAGTTTAACTTACATGTAAGGTAGTGGCCTGTAGTACGGCATTCGATGTCCTGGTTGAGATCAAGATTTCTCTTTTTTCAGGAATATAAAACCTCAGTTTAGCTTGAGGGTTGGCTCCTGGCCTCTGTTTCAGATTGTTCTAATGTTATGCATCTGTTATTTCCATGGTTTCATGTACAACTAATGATTTTTCAGTCTACAGTGATATGTTATAAGGGACCTTCTCATAATGCCTTCTTTGGCTGCACTACGACATATGACCGAGCACGGATTGGGAATTATCTCTACTATTATCTAATGCATTTCTTGGAATATTATAGTATTGTAACGGTATAAATACGCCACATTTGGTGTCATGGCAACACCTTATTGCCTCCACGAGACAGTATTACATATGACTAAACACATTCACAATGACCCTCAGACCATATCCCCTCTACACCCACGAGAGACTATCTTGACTCATACACACAAACTTTCACGGTCGTTTACCTAGCACACCTTATATGTCTTTGTCCACACTTTTTCCTTCATGCCTCCACATGAACCTCTCTCCTTAACAATTAATTGAAATCCACCTATCTCCTTGTGTCATGGCTGTCTTTTATTAGACGTTACCTTATACATAACTTTCATTCACCCGATACAGGGTGGGCCTTTGATGTCTTTGGTGGGACTGCCCTGAGGTACCTCACGGAAGCCACCTCTGGGTCAGCCACATTTCCAACCTCTTCTATACAAACATACACGATCTACCAAATACCTTTTCTACTAATTACACTACTTTTTTTCAGGACGGCGTAGCTGGACTACTCTGTCCCAGGAGTCTATTTCACTAGAGAAGTATTGGAATTACACATAATCATATCTTTTGATTTCTGAGCTGAATATCTACTGCTTCTCCCACCCACTGTGCTCTGATTCTCTCTGCACCTTTCTTCTTTCCTGTATTTCATTTCTATCTCTTTTCTCTACCTCGATCCTTCTCCCAACCTCCCCCCCCCCTTTTTTTTCTTCAAACAAAAATGCCCGCTGCACGCACACCTGCACGAACTCTTCATACACTCATGGTGGCATCTCTTAATGCAAGAGGCTTAAATATACCGGAGAAAGGTTCTCAACTTCTAACATGCACGAAAAGCACATCTGCCCGTAGACTTTTCATGTAAGAAACCCATTTTCGTGCTGACCACACCCCAAGTTTGCTAATGCTAACTATCCCACAGAGTACCATTCAGTTAACACGGAGGTAAAAGCAAAAGGGGTTTCTATTTTGATTGCCAAAACACTTCCGCTCGTAATTACCGAATCTCTTGAGGATCCAGAAGGCAAATTCCTCTTTCTTAAAAGGCACTTTGCACAACAAACCGCTTACTCTAGCGAACATTTATAGCCCCAATACAGTGCAAGTGAGTTTTTTCTGCAAAATCTCCAAAACGCTTGCAGCATTCCAGTCGGGTATCTTGATTCTTGGAGGTGATTTTAATGTGGCGCTGAATCCCTTAGTAGATACTTCGACAGGCTTCTCATCGAAACCCTACCAAGCACTTAAACAGATTAAAATCGAATTGAATGACCTTCTTCTCCACGATACATGGCGTACACTTCATCCCTCTGATAAAGACTACACTTTTTTCTCAGCACCGCACAAACGTCACTCCAGAATTGATTACCTATTTCTGTCGCTAAACAACTTACATACGTTGAAGTCAGCCTCCATTGAACCAATGATTCTATCTGACCACCATCCCATTACAATGACCTTGCAGCTTCACGATGCCCCTCCTACTTTTAAAACGTGGAGACTAGACCCATTTCTCCTCACAGACTTAGCTATTGTCAGTCAAATACGCGAGTCGCTAACCAATTGTTTTAAGGAAAACTCGTCCTCGGATATGACTCCCCTCACTCAATAGGCAGCACACAAATGTGTGATTCATGGACTCTTGCTTTCCATATCTGTCTCTCGGAAACGTAGGGCTCAAGCGTCCTTTACCTCCATACTTCAAAAAGTACGGAAACTGGAATGTCTAAATAAGCGTTCTCAGGCTGTCGGTTCTGCACACGAACTTGACCTAGCCCGCAAACAACTTCAAGATATAGTGGAAAAGAAAACAAAGCGTAATTACATTTTAACTCAAAAGCTTTTTTACGAACATGGAAATAAGAGCGGTAGGTTCTTAGCCCAGGCCTTGCAAGCCAAAAAGCTTCTCGTACCATCTCCCACATTTACTCTACACAGGGCCAATCACTTAACACCTCCATGGATATAGCTGCCGAATTCGAAAAATACTATACCTCCCTGTACAATCTGCCTTTGCCATCAAAACCAACAGGGGATGCCAGGCCACGTACGGCCATTATCCAGTCTTTTCTTTCTCATTTCCTCCCAAAACCCATCTCCCAGTTACAAGCAAAAGACTTAGATGGTGCTTTGACGCTTGCAGAATTGCAGCAAGCCATTGCACAATTAAAAGCAGGCAAAAGCCCGGGACCTGATGGATTTACAACCACATATTACAAATCATTCATTGACGTCCTAGCACATCAATTCTTAAAAGCCTTCAACTTACTAGACACCCCAGAACAGTCCATGCGTCATCTATCCGAAGCCCATATCACGCTAATACCTAAAGAAAATAAGGACCAGACTTTACCAGCAAACTATCATCCGATATCCCTACTGAATGTCGATCTTAAGATCTTTGCCAAGATATTGGCCAGTTGTTTACTACATATCATAGACTCTACTATCTCAACTGACCAGGTGGGGTTTGTACCCGGTAGAGAGGCTAGAGACCATACGATCAGGGCAATCAACATACACCACTGGTTAACACAGAAGAATCAATCTGGCTTCTTTCTTTCTTTAGACGCTGAAAAGGCCTTTGACAGATTGGCATGGGACTACATGGAAGCAGTTCTGGTGGGCCTTTGGCTCCCTCCCAGTCTTTTGAACTTTATTATGTTACTGTACACTACACTGACTGCTCAAGTGAGAGTCAATGGTTTCCTTTCAGATGCCTTTTCCATAAGAAATGGGACCAGAAAGGGCTGCCCACTATCCCCCCTCCTATTTATTCTCACGTTGGAACCCTTTTTGAATTGCATCAAACAGAATGAAAATATTAAAGGGATTGCAATCAATGGCAAAACTCATAAAATAGCAGCCTTCGCTGATGACATCTTACTCTTCCTGACACATCCACATACTACACTACCTAATCTACTACAGGGTTTCAAATTGTTTCAGTATTTGGACAATTTTAAAATAAATTTTAGCAAGTCCCAGGCACTTAATATCTCCCTAGCCCAGAACGCAATTAGACAAGCAAAATCCAATTTTCCCTTCACGTGGCAGTCAGAAACCATCACATACTTAGGAATTCAATTGCCAACCCATCTCACGGAGCTTTACGCCAAAAACTTTCTACCCATTTTGTGTAACATCACTAATGATCTGCAACAATGGGATAAACCATTTTTCTCCTGGTTTGGCAGAGCTGCTATCCTCAAGATGAATGTGCTTCCAAGACTTTTATACCTACTACAAACAATTCCAATTAAATTGCCCAACTCCTTTTTTAAGTCTTACAAAACATTATGTACCTCCTTTCTATGTTGCAATAAACGCCCTAGAATTGGTTTTGAACAACTAACCATGCCTAAAATGGGTGGAGGTATAGGGCTACCTGATTACATTCCATATGAGCTCAAGGAACACATTCTTATAGGCCCTACTTTGTCATGTTAACACCAGATATGCAAGAATACAGCACTCTCATCCACCCCAGGTCCACTAACTCCTGTCAGACTGAATCCAGACTTCCCCCCGGGTATGTCGCATACCTTTCTTGCGGGACTTGGTCCCACTGACGGCTTAAGTATGCACCAATTCTTTAAAGATGGAAGGCTCTTATCCAGAGATCTCCTTCTGAAGAAATGGCCAACATTGATCTTAACACAATGGATGTATAGACAACTCCATCATTTCGTCCTCAGCTCACCCCAACTAAAAGCGTTCACTAGACATTTGACCCACTTTGAGAAACTTTGCGCAATGGACTCACCTCAGAGACATATATTATTTCCCAACTTTATTCCTGTCTCGAAACCACCAATGACCTCTCAATGAGGAAAGCTTGTAAGGCCTGGAGCGCAGTCCTACAACTCCAACTATCCCCGGTAGACTGGGATCACATATATGAACACACACATAAAGGGTCTATATGTGTCTCCACACAAGAAAATAACTTTAAAGTGTACTCTAGATGGTATAGAGTTCCATCTCTGCTTCATCGCTTCAACCCCAATGTCTCGGATTTGTGTTGGAGATGCCATCAAACGACAGGTACACTCCTACACATTTGGTGGGAATGCCCATTGTTGCAACCCTTTTGGGGGAAAGTTCAATCTACAATTGCACAAGTTACCACGTATGCCCTAAACCTTTCCCCTGCACAATTTCTGCTCCATCATGCGGTACTTTAATTTCGGACATACCGCAAATCACTCGCCTTGCATATGGTAAATGCGGCTAAGCAATGTATCCCAGTCCACTGGCGTTCAACACATGTTCCCACTATACGAGAATGGTTTACCCGGATTGACAAAACTGAGGAAATGGAGGAACTGATTTCTGTAGCTAAGGAACATCCAGAGAGATTCAGGAAAATATGGGCATGCTGGAGTCATTTCAAATCCACCCCTAACTATCACCTAATAGTACACAATCAACCAAGACCATCTGGCTGAATGTCTAATTACAATGCTATAGGGGGATATATTCTGATAACTGAAGACACTTCTCTCATACACAAGGATGGTATGTTCATCTATATCTCAACATGCCTTCTAGGGTTTTTGATATCTGCGTTACCCCACTGACCGATCCTTCACACATCATATTTTAAGCTCTAGCAATACCTGTCTGGCTGGGCCAATACATGAGGATGTAATGCCTTCTCCCCCCCCCCTTTTTTTTTTTTTTCTTTTTCTCTCCTCCCCAACATCTTACCCTATAATTCTTTCTACTACTGTCTTTCTTTCTAAACCTCTTGTCTTCACACCTGTTATTTCCCTGTATTATTTCTTCTCTACAAACCAAATAGAGCATTTACCTGCACACAGATATGACTAACTTCAACCATAACACATACGCTAGCTATAAATATGTAAAAAATGACCGTCACAGTACCCAAAGCTTTCCCTACCCTTACCCCTATCATCACACTACTTTATGATTGAAAAGTTGATGAGAGTCAGGACAAGATAACATTCACTAACAGCATTTTATCCATTTTCTTCTTGGTATCCACCATTTGACTTTTTATGATGGATGTACTGTTCTACATGATTTCGTCTTGCACAACTTTTTACAATTTGTCCTATTTGCAAAATGAAAAGCAACATGTCATGTCTATGTTTTGACTGTGATCTATGGCTGTACATGCTCTAAATGCTTTTGTCTTCTCTTAAAACAATAAAGTATTTTGGGGGGAAAAAAAATATTCCTGTCAAATAATAATAATACCATATGCAATGTAAGGTTTAATGTGAACTCTTTTCCAGATGTTCATGGGGAAAAAAATAAATAAAAATCGGGAACAGTTCTTTTGTCCTTTGTTCAATCGAAGCATAGAGTCCTCAATTTATCTTGCAACTTGGTATCATGCTTAGTCTTTATCTTGTAGCTGCCTGATACCACCATACACCCCCCCCCCCAAGTTTATAACCTGGGGAACGTATGCAGTAAGAAACTGGTACTGTCTGCTGTTAGTCTATTTTGGATTACTATCCCACCACCTTTATCTGCTGATTTTATGATAATGTTGGTGTTCTGACTGAGGGTGTTGAGGGCTTTTTTTCGGAGTGCGATAGGTTGGATGCAACATGCTTATTTTTTTGAGGTTTTCTTCTTACACATTTCAGTAAGTTTGCTAAACACAGTTTGGTAAAAAAAAAGTGTCCACATATGGTCCTTTAGATTGTATGGGGTTAAATACGGCTTTAGGTTTGAAGTGTGTACGTTTGGTCGGTGGGGATATGTTGGCGTGTTGGGAACAGAGGATAAGGTTATCATCAATGCTATCATCCTATAGGTTACATAGGTCTTGGAGGGTGGATTCTTTAAGTGATATAGAGGGCAATGCAGATGAACTGGGGCATGTAGTATTTGGTTTTGGGATTTTGAGTCCTGGACATTAAAGTACCTTTTGGGGGTTAAATTGCAAATACTTGAATAGAGCAAAGAAATTGGGTCGGGAGGTGGGTGCAAAATTCAGACCTTGTAAGAGGGAAACTTTGGTTGGGGAGAGGGTATGGGAGGATAGATTGAAAATTCGTATTGTTTTCATTGTTTTTGTGATGGGGGGGAAGGTGTTTGTGTGTCTCCCCCCCCCCCCCTATTTTGCCACTCCTATGAATTTTCTTTTTTGTAAGGTTTGGACAGGAGCCCAGTGATAAATTCTGGGTATTGGAAGATGTAGGGGTAAGGGATGGAGGTGAGGACCTAGAATGAGTGGCCAGGGTATGTATGACAGGTTGGTGGGGGTTGATGTTGGGTGGAGGGGAAGTATGATTCAGAGTGTGGTTGAGTTAGAGGAAGGGAAATGAACCTCAAGTTGCTGGGAGGAGATGGGGTTATGTTTGGGGTGTTCATGAATCAGTTTAGTAGCAGTATTGTTAATGGTATGGTGTGGGTGGCTATTGCTGTTGATTTTATGTTTTCTGAGTGGCAATGGGTAAAATTCCATTAGGGGTGGTATAGAGTGGGTCTTAAGTTTCCAGCTAAAGACTCTCTTGAAATGGAAATCGTCAAAGTCTTTCCTTAATTTGGTTAGCTTGGTTTGGATAATGGAATCTTCTGCTTTTTTAGTGTGTTTTTTTAAGAAATAGAGCCACTTCATGGGTAAATGTGGTTGGGAGGAGGTTAGTATAGATCTGAGAGATTTGGCCCTGTTTTTGTAGGAAGTGTATTGGGTTTGTCTCTGATATATCAAAATTTGGATCCACTTTTGGGTGCAAAACTCTTAAATTTTTTTGCCATTCCAGAATGGAGTTGGAATCTAGAAATGGACAGCTTTTATGAATGCCTAAGCCTCATGGGGAGATTTTATTATCAAAATATAACTGTAAAAAGAAACTGTCCCACCATTGTTGGTTAGCTAATATAAGTTGTTCTTCAATCTTAATTATTTTGGTGCATATGACTTTATATGTGATTTCACTGAAGGTATACAAGGATGCAGATGAAGAAAAGGTATTGGGTCGAAAAAGAGTATACAAATGATCAAGGGTGCCATGTATGGCATTTCCAATGAGCTGAATGACCTCCATGGAGGGTAAAAGTGGTGCCATCCCGCAGCACAAATAACTCCATCATGTGGGTACAAGAAAGTAAACGGAATTGGCACTTGGAGGGAACCACATGTACAGAGATCCTAATATGAGTTAATACAGCAAATAAAATCACAAACAGTACAGATAAAAGGTGACATATTAGGCATAAAATCCAAAACTTCAAAGGTCCTAGGTAGGGTATGGCAGGCTTAGGTAGCTCCTCATAGAACAAAGCAGTACTGAAATTGAGATGAAATCGAACAGAATGGGATGCCAATCTGAGGGTTAATTTATTGGTATCAAAAGGTGTAAAAACTACTCACAAAATGAAAGGAGTTAAAAGTCATCCTCTGGTAAGCCGTTTGTCAGCCAGCGATGTGGTTGTGTGTCCTGGTCAATCGTGATGAAGACATCAGCTGTCAGCAATGCAGGAGGTTTGGAAATGGCGCCGTTTACCAGCATGGACTGGAAGGAAGTCCTGGACCCGGCGGGCGACCAATGGCAGAGTGAGAAGTCAGGTGACGCGTTTCAAAGCACTTGCTTCTTCTTCAGACCTGATTGGCTCACGCATTTTATAGGGAGAAGACCGGACTGAGCGGGCTGATTTGACTCTGAAGAACAGCTTGAGGTGGAAGACAGGATCAGCACCATGGATCGGTGGATGGTGTCAGAGCGCCCCTGTGTATTAGCGGAGCCACACATAATAAAAAATATATTGTATATACAGTAGTCTCATGTGAATTAGTAACAACATTAATAAAAATGGTAATGATAGTGAACATCAATGCTGGTAAATATGAAAAAAATAGTAAAATTTTTTATTAAAAATGGAGGTTTGCAACCCAAAAGATGGTGTTAGATGTTATTACTACAGATGGAAAAATTAATATTAATAGGGGAAAAATTAATATAAGGGTGACGAGTAGAAAATAAAAAGGTATAGGCAATTTGGGTCATTAAATTTATGTAACTGGGACATAATACATATGGTGTGGTGTTGCATGGACCAAATAATACTTGGATGAATAAATGAAAATATTAAATATAAATATATAGGAAATAAATATATACATACATAAATGGTCAGCATGAAGACCGTCAAAAGGAGTATGGTCATACAGTGGTTGGTAATATGGAATAGTGTACATGGCTGAATATATAAAAAAATATATGTAGAGAATGGTAAAACATTGAAACAAAAATATTATGAACAAAGAAACACCAAAGAACACATATGTATGTGTTCTGTAAGGGGAGACCATACAGTGAAAATTAATATAGGTTACCCTATGAGGGGCCAAAAATGGTGGATGTAATTGGAACCTGCTGTGATGTGAGAAAAGAAACCTAGGAGAAGGTGTGGAGGAAAACCTAGTCTCCTGTAAGCACACAATGTCAATCTGATTTTGAGATGGTGAAAAACGTTTGATCGCTTGACAGGCAAACGAGACCCTTGTGTTCTGCTTCGCGTTATTGAACTGTTGTATAACACTAGTCAGACAGTCTAACAATAATTCAGAAGTCAAGAAACGTGAGACATCAGATCTATATGTATTCTTTGTTTAGTATAACTTTGTAAAACTACAACATGAGCACAAACAAAACATATGTGTCAGTACATGAAACATTATACAACAGCTTCATCCCATCAGTGAGTGTACTCACGGACAATTCCACCATAAGTTCAGGAATAGCTTGGAGCTCCACTATATGCTACTTGCTAGTTTCATAAGCAGTCACAAAATGGAGGATAGGAAGTTCCAGGTTAGAAGTTATTGCCTCTATGTGAAAATTACCACTTCCTGACAAATCCTGATATATCTAGGCATAATAACCCTAACCGATAGATGGCAGCAACATCACATAACATTACAGTATATTACATACATTATTTTCAACAATATGGGCAGAACACCTTGAATATTGTGGGAATATATTTTCAGAGGTCTGCTAGCCATGGTGAGGGGGGAAAGTTGGGCTGTGATAGCCTGGGCTCAGACCTGGGTGGGTGGGGGGGGGGGGGACTAGGGAAGCAAAAGCACACATCTCAAAATGTAGAATGTCTGTTGTGGGGGTACTCCACCCCCAGACACATGGCTTACTAAAAAAAGGAATTGGATATACCTACAGAGGAGGGGGGAATGCCGTTAGGGCAGATCTTTTCCGCCAGCTCCAGTAGGATCATGCAGGTTTGTTGCGGAAAAGGAGTGAATAAAAATTAGATTGGAGAAGCTCAGCCTCCACGTAGAGATGGGTATGGACAGTTGAACAATGAAGATGAACAGTTCAGATAACATAACGTAACCCAAGTGAAAACTTGTACAAATAAGTAAGCCCACCCGGCTGGGGCTCGGGGAATGGCAAGCCAAGCTTAAGCCCAGGGGCTAGCATCCCCTGAGCTAAACTCGGGGAGGCTGGAACCCGGTAAAACAAAATCAAATATGGTAGCTATCCAATGCTTCATAGGAGGCCCATAGGTAAGTCTACAACAGTCAGAACGTATGTAGGGGCGTGAATTTCAGAAAGCAATCCAATGTAAGGGCCTGGGGAGTAGGTAGAAGAAGGGTTACAATGTGGGGGGGGGAAGGGGGAAGGGAATGGAGATTGGGGGCGATGGAAGTGGGAAAAGGGAAGGGGGAGACGGGGAAGGGTTAGGGGTTCGAGGAGGGTAGAGAACGAGGGTGGGGGGAGGGAAAAGTGGAGAGAGAGCAGGGGGGTGAGGGAAGAGGGAAAGGATGGAGGGGGGAGGAGGGACAGGGGGATGGGAAGGTAGTAAACCATACATGTAGTCCCCAAGTTAAACATGTAAGCAGGACAGGGATCCAGGCTATCAGTCCATAGGCTCACTAGGAGAGAACTTGTGAGAGATAAGTTACAGTCGCCTGGAATCATAGGTGGGAATCTAGGACTGGCTAACTACAGTACATAAAGAGTAGTTTTGCTGTCATGTCGCACACAAGAAAATAAAACTCCATAGATGAGCTCATCTACTGGAATGGTGTAAAAGATCATGAAGCATGTGAAGTTAAGTCTTGTGAGCCCAACGAGTAGATGGTGAGATTACTCCATGCCTTGCAATTAGACCATACGAGGTGCAGAGAAAGGGTCCAAGGGGCCCAACAAAGTCACAAGCCAAGAACATCATATAAACCAAGATTGGGGGGAAATATCCCCCAGCCACAACCAGTGGGAGGCCACCAACAGAAAAAGGTCCACTTCAAAGCGGGAACAAGGATCCAGACAACTTATGGTTAGGAGGTTCAGCCCAGGTCATCTCTGATGGAGGCAGCCATAGGCGAGGTATGAGGGAGAGATCACTTGCTGCCCTTCACCTTCTCCCAGGTTCGTCCTGGGTGGTTGGATGAAGACCGGGGAACTGAAGAGCCAGATGGGGACCAGGCAGACTCACTGGACAGTAGGAGACTGAGTGAATCCAGGATGGTCTTAGCTTCCTCAGGAGAATGTAGGATGTGGGTATGGCCTCAGTAGGAGACAGTGAGTTTAAATGGGAAGTCCCATTGGTAGTGTATTTGGTGGTTCAGCAGCGCGGATGTATACTGTTTCATCTGCCTAGGCTTTAAAATGGTGGATGGTGCTAGGTCAACAAATAGTCGGTACTGATTCCCCTGAAAGGTAAGATCCACTTCATCCTTGGCTGCCCGAAGAAGGGCCCCCTTGGTCCGGTAAAAGGTAAACTTGAATATGATATCATGTGGTGGAGAGTCAGGTTTCTTAAGGCCTAGAGCGTGGTTGATGCGGTCAAACTCCAATCGGTCTATGGATAAGGCTGGCATTAGTTCTTGAAGTTCTTCAAGGCCGTGGCCATGGAGGTAAGGTCAGTAACAGTCTCAGGGATATCCCAGAAGCGCAAGGTACTCCTACGGGATCAGTTCTCATAGTCCTCCTCCAAGCGTAAAACGGCCACTTCTAGCTCTTTACAGAGGTCTGAGCGGACCTGTTCATGGTTCTCCATGACCGAGGCTGCAGTGTCCATGCTCTCCTCCAGATCATTAGTGCGTGAGCCCAGGTTCCTGATCTCCTTTGTTAGCTGTGCTGCTAGCTTGGAAGTGGCGGCCGAAAGTTCAGTTTGCAGCAAGGCCTTAAAGTGGAGCATTAGGTCCGCATCCCGCAGTGCTGGTTGTGGAGGCTCCCCTCCGGGCCCTTTTTTGAAGCATGAAGCTGGTCAGATTCCCCAGAGAGCAAAAGTGCGAAGGGATCTGGGCTCAAAGCTGGGGCTTCACTGATCTGGTTTCTGGGTGTAGGAAGCTCAGGGGGTGACTGTCTTTCCCCCCCATCAGGTGCTCTAGTGGTTTGTCAGGCCATGCCTGGGTTGAGAGAGGTTAGCGCCCTCCCGCTAAGTGAGCAGATGGTGAATGTGTCCGGGTGGTGAGGAGCAAGTTTAACATGCGGCCATCTTGGTTTGCTGCTCACGATTGCCCTGTCTCCACCCCCTTTTCACCTGTGGAACACCTCACTCATCGGGTATCAACCACAGAATTATGTTTTTTTTCTAAGACATGTTTGCTGTGTATTACAACACCTTCATAGCGCCCATCGTGTTGCTTGCACAGACTCCATTCTTGTCCTAATGCTTGCATCACCCCCCCACTTTATAAAGGGGTTGTTCACGCTTCCTCCCAACTTTTTCCCTTGAAGGGCTTAAAGGTCTTAGAGGTATTGATGCAAGTCTGCTTGGGTTTGATTTAGAGGTGCATTCAGCAAACACCACATCTGCGGTGATTGCTTTTCAGTGGGTTGCAGAGCATTCAGGAGGTGATCCTGTTAACTCCTGAATACCAGTTTTTTTTTTTTTACCTGAATAGGGATTTTCTATTAAAACGCTACACTGCAACCGTGAGTCAAGCATTTGGCTCATAGTTGTAGCATCATTCACTTACATGGGTTGTGTTTGGCAGTGGTACTGCCTGCCGTATTTGACATACTGTATAATGTTTTTTAAGCAATATGTAGTAACTCACACTGTCCGCCATTGCACAGTTTAGTTGAGTAGTCGAGGGGTGGAAAAAATGCGGATAAATGTAGTTTTTTTTACTGCCCCTTGTGGTCATAGAAAAGAGACAGATGCTTGCCACTAAATAATATTTCCAGGCTAGGATTATTCGGTTTCTAAATAAAGCCTTTTTAGGGTTAGACTAGGAATTGTAAACCAAGGGGCATGGCAACTGGGCATTGCTCTTGGGAACATTTATCCATGCAAAAAATACTGTTCAGTTGAGAACAGTTCTTTTAACCACTTCCCCTCTGGCCGCTGTATATAAACGGGCGGACGGTGGCAGTGCAGGGGCCGGTTGCCATTCATAAATGGCTCCCGCAATTTTGGATTGCGCGCTCCTGGATCGCTGTACGGGACCTCTGTGTGAGGTCCTGATCATGTGATCACTGATTGGCCAATCAGTGATCACATGAATAGGTGTAAGCAAGATGTCACTTCTGACATCATTGCTTACTACGTGTGAAATCTGTGAATGATCACAGAAATCACATGGTACAAGGCTATTCACAACAGCCTTGTACCATGTGACAAGCTGTGACTAATCACAGATCGCACAGTATTTCTCAATGGCTGCAAGAATGCAGCGAGAGAGAAGGAGAAATTATTGCTTTTACAGCCTTTATGGGTGTAAAAGCAATCAGTGTAAAAAAAAAAAAAAAAAAATATTCATCACCCCCCCCACTATGGTGACACTGTACTGCTAGGGTGACAGTATGTTAAAAAAAAAAGTTGAAAAATTATAATTTTTGGTTATAAACTAATGTGTTATTTTTTTTACTAAAAAGATAACTGAATACATTTTGGCCAAGATGTATGAAGAAAGATTATTTATTTATTTGCAAAATTTTATAAGAAAAAAACTTTCAAAATTGTTGGAATTTTTCATTTATATAGCAAAAAAAATAAAAATCCTAGCGGTGAATAAATACCACCAAAACAAAGTTTTTATCTGTCTCAAAAAAATTCATATGGGTTCAGTGTTGCATGACCACGCTGAAAGCTGGAAATTGGCCTGGACAGGAAGGGGGTAAAACTGTCCAGACATGAAAAAGTGGTTAATAAGTAAAGTAGTGCACCTGTACAATGCAAAAGTTACATTTATAAAGAAAGAAGCATTAAATTGCTGCTGAATGACATTTTCTGGCTGCTTCATTCTGTTTGTAAACACAGCAGCCAAGTTAGCCCTCAACATTTATACCAGACCTTTATACTTGTCACTGTTGCTTTAATACATCCTACAAAAATGTGCCACTTTTCAAACAAGCTTAAGAAAGAAAGTTATTTAAAGTTGTGGGACTCCCATATTCTGATAAGTTCTCCCTGCAAACCCCCACATGGGAAGAGGGCTCTTGTTCTCATCAACATGGGGACAACATATTTTGCCAGTGGGTTCCTTGTCAAGGTACCCTCCCCAATATTGAGGGCATCCGACATGGCATGGTTCAGAAGGGGGGCTTGCATGCCCCTCCTTTCCCCACCCATTCTTGGCCAACCAGGCTGCATACTTAAATAATGATCTGATATGGATTTTGAAAGGGACATGTTTTTCTATTTGCTTGGGTTAGCCCCTTAAAATCTATATATTTTTAAAGAGAACAAAATGCCATTTGTTTTGGCTGTCAATTTCTCTGCAGGAGTGGACATACACTTTTCCGCTAATGAACAGATTTTCTTCTGTGACCATATTGCCATTTGGTCCTGCTCTACTGTTGTCAGGTGTTATGCAATTGGAATTCTATTTTGGCAAACTGTTTCTGCTACTTTGTTTCTGTGATTAAGGTCTATAATTCTTAAGTACATATTTTTTCCCCTTGGGATGATTTTTAACACAGCTTTGGCCTCAGTGCCCTCTTTTAACATAGCTTTGGTCTCAGGAGCTCTTTGTGGCTGTAACCCACCCTTCATTTGGACTGCTTTTGGACACCCCATTGGTATGTTATCTACTACGCTTGTGTACCTCAATGGATGATAAAGAAAAGATTTTTTTTCTTACTATAAAAAGGCCAAATGCAGGTCTCCTGTCCATTTGTGTTTGGTCTTGTGTACTGCTTTTTCACAAAATGATAATTTACTATTTTATTTATTTTTATATATATATATATATATATATATATATATATATATATATATATATATACATACACACACACACACACACACACACACACACACACACACACACACACACACTATTATATATATTTATATACACACACACACTGGGGCAAAAAAGTATTTAGTCAGCCACCAATTGTGCAAGTTCTCCCACTTAAAAAGATGAGAGAGGCCTGTAATTGGCATCATAGGTAGACCTCAACTATGAGAGACAAAATGAGAAAAAAAATCCAGACAATCACATTGGCTGATTTGGAAAGAATTTATTTGCAAATTATGGTGGAAAATAAGTATTTGGTCAATATCAAAAGTTCATCTCAATACTTTGTTATATATCCTTTGTTGGCAATGACAGAGGTCAAACGTTTCCTGTAAGTCTTCACAAGGTTGGCACACACTGTTGCTGGTATGTTGGCCCATTCCTCCATGCAGATCTCCTCTAGAGCAGTGATGTTTTGGGGCTGTCGCTGGGCAACACGGACTTTCAACTCCCTCCAAGGGTTTTCTATGGGGTTGAGATCTGGAGACTGGCTAGGCCACTCCAGGACCTTGAAATGCTTCTTATGAAGCCACTCCTTCGTTGCCCGGGCGGCATGTTTGGGATCATTGTCATGTTGGAAGACCCAGCCATGTTTCATCTTTAATGCCCTTGCTGATGGAAGGAGGTTTGCACTCAAAATCTCACGATACATGGCCCCATTCATTCTCTCCTGTACATGGATCAGTCGTCCTGGTCCCTTTGCGGAGAAACAACCCCAAAGCATGATGTTGCCACCCCCATGCTTCACAGTAGGTATGGTGTTCTTTGGATGCAACTCAGCATTCGCTCTCCTCCAAACACGACGAGTTGTGTTTCTACCAAACAGTTCTATTTTGGTTTCATCTGACTATATGACATTCTCCCAATCCTCTTCTGGATCATCCAAATGCTCTCTAGCAAACTTCAGATGGGCCCGGACATGTACTGGCTTAAGCAGGGGGACACGTCTGGCACCGCAGGATCTTAGTCCCTGGCGGCGTAGTGTTTTACTGATGGTAGACTTTGTTACGTTGGTCCCAGCTCTCTGCAGGTCATTTAATAGGTCCCCCCGTGTGGTCCTGGGATTTTTGCTCACTGTTCTTGTGATCATTTTGACCCCACGGGGTGAGATCTTGCTTGGAGCCCCAGATCGAAGGAGATTATCAGTGGTCTTGTATGTCTTCCATTTTCTAATTATTGCTCCCACAGTTGATTTGTTCACACCAAGCTGCTTGCATATTGCAGATTCAGTCTTCCCAGCCTGGTGCAGGTCTACAATTTTGTTTCTGGTGTCCTTCGACAGCTCTTTGGTCTTCACCAAAGTGGAGTTTGGAGTGTGACTGTTTGAACTTGTTATCACTATAAATGACAACTGTCCACAACCTCAAACAGGTGCCATTGGTACAGATAATGAGTGCAGGACAGAGGAGCCTCTTAAAGAAGAAGGTACAGGTCTGTGAGAGCCAGAAATCTTGCTTGTTTGTAGGTGACCAAATACTTATTTTCCACCATAATTTGCAAATGAATTCTTTCCAAATCAGCCAATGTGATTGTCTGGATTTTTTTTTCTCATTTTGTTTGATAGTTGAGGTCTACCTATGATGCCAATTACAGGCCTCTCTCATCTTTTTAAGTGGGAGAACTTGCACAATTGGTGGCTGACTAAATACTTTTTTGCATATATATATATATATATATATATATATATATATATATATATATGACACACACACTACTTACCTACTTCTATAAAAAGGTTTTAGGGCTACTACAATAAAACCTTCTTTTCAAGGATAGAGGAGACAACTAGTTCATGGCATGAAGTCCATTTACATAGAAGTGAAAGACATCCTGAAAGAAGGGTAGGGACTTTAACACCTTCCATGACCTACATATGGGGGAGATTTACTAAAACTGTTGCACACAGAATCTCATGCAGCTGAGCCTAGTGACTAGAGATGAGCGAATCGAACCTGGCGAAGTGGAATTCGTTTCGAATATTAGGAAAAATTTGATTCGCGTCGAATCCGAATATTAGCAAACTTCGGATGCGCAAATCGAATTTTCCCCGATCGGCCGATTTTCATCCCTTCTACAGCCGGCAAAAAGTGTCCCTGCAGAGAGCTCCGCTATTTCTGACAGTTCTCTGACAGTTCCTTCACATTTACAGCAGTTGAAACATTGTATCTATTTGTTTCCATTTAGGATACAGATGTTTTTATTCGGAAACAAATAGATACAATGTTTCAACCGCTGTAAATGTGAAGGAACTGTCAGAGAACTGTCAGAAATAGCGGAGCTCTCTGCAGATACACTTTTTGCTGCACTGGAATTCTTCTTCATCCTACTCCTTCTTCTTCTTCTTCATCCTCATCCTTCTTCTTCATCCTCATCCCACTTCTTCTTCTTCTTCTTCATCCTCATCCTACTTCTTCTTCATCCTCATCCTACTTCTTCATCCTCATCCTACTTCTTCTTCATCCTCATCCTACTTCTTCTTCTTCTTCATCCTCATCCCACTTCTTCTTCTTCTTCATCCTCATCCTACTTCTTCTTCTTCTTCTTCATCCTCATCCTACTTCTTCTTCTTCTTCTTCTTCTTCTTCTTCATCCTCATCCTACTTCTTCTTCTTCTTCTTCTTCTTCATCCTCATCCTACTTCTTCTTCTACTTCTTCATCCTCATCCTACTTCTTCTTCTACTTCTTCATCCTCATCCTACTTCTTCTTCTACTTCTTCATCCTCATCCTACTTCTTCTTCTTCTTCTTCATCCTCATCCTACTTCTTCTTCTTCTTCTTCTTCTTCATCCTCATCCTACTTCTTCTTCTTCTTCTTCTTCATCCTCATCCTACTTCTTCTACTTCTTCATCCTCATCCTACTTCTTCTTCTACTTCTTCATCCTCATCCTACTTCTTCTTCTACTTCTTCATCCTCATCCTACTTCTTCTTCTTCTTCTTCTTCATCCTCATCCTACTTATTCTTCTTCTTCTTCATCCTCATCCTACTTCTTCTTCTTCTTCTTCATCCTCATCCTACTTCTTCTTCTTCTTCTTCTTCTTCATCCTCATCCTACTTCTTCTTCTTCTTCTTCTTCTTCATCCTCCTTCTTCTTCTTCTTCCTCATCCTCATCCTCATCATCTTCTTCTTCTTCTTGCCATGGGCCCCTGTACCGCCTCCTCATGCTGCTGCCAGGTCCAGAGTGTGTCATGGGTCCCTGTACGGCCTCCCATTGCTGCTGTCTCCATCGCCACACTCTGCCATGTGCCACTTTCAGGTCTCCTCACACTGCTGGTGGGTTCCATTTTGTCATAGGGTGCTGTATGGCCTCCCATTGCTGCTGCCTCCACCGCCACACTGTGGCTCCACACTCTGGTTTTGGCCCCGTGACTGCCCAAATGAGTGACGTGTGCGGTGATTCTAAGATCGACGGCACTCATCTGCATGTCATACTGACTGACAGTATTATTTCTCTTCCCCAGCAGACTCCAAGGGCATTTAAATTAAAGGTACAGTGTTCTGCACTAATATAAAGGCTCTCTGAAGCCTAGAAACCCTTTTTATAAGTTAAATTCGCAGCGAATAAATTCGCATCGAATCAAATTTATTCCATAAATTCGGCGAATCAGCCGAATCGAATTTTTGAATAATTCGCTCATCTCTACTAGTAACCAATGAGCTTCTAACGTCAGCTTGTTCAGTTAAGCTTCGACAAACTCTAGAAGCTGATTGGTTACTATTATTTCAGGTGCTTATATAGCGCCATCAATTTACGCAGCACTTTACATATATATTGTACATTCACATCAGTCCCTAACCCTCAAGAGGTGTACAATCTAAGGTCCCTAACTCACATTCATACATATACTATGGACAATTTAGACAGGATCCAATTAACCTACCTACATATCTTTGGAGTATTATTTATTTCAGGTACTTATATAGCGCCGTCAATTTATGCAGCGCTTTTACATATATATTATCTGACAGCCGTACATATTTCTACACATACTAGGGACGATTTAGACACGAGCCAATTCACCTACCAGCATGTCTTTGGAGTGTCGGAGGAAACCCAAGCAGGTACAGTGAAAACATGCAAACTCCAGGCAGGTGGTGCCATGGTTGGGATTCGAACCAACGATCCTAGTACTGCCAGGCAGAAGAGGGATGTCTAGAGGGATGCAGACCCCGCTACATTCCTCAAAGCCCTGCAAGTGCTGCAGCTGATTTATAATTATAAAGTCACCCCCATTCATATTCACTTAGGGCCCGTTCACACTATATTTTTATATATTTTTTTTTTTTTGTGACAGCTAGTGGGAAGGGGGGTGGGGGAGGAGATCCCATGCCAGCTGTCAAAATGGGAGATCAGGGGGGAGCAGATCTGGTCCTTTCGTAACGAAAGGTTAACTTCTCCTTTAAGTAGAACGTTTCTTTGGAAACTTTTACACTTTTAATTTTTCTTGACCAATCAGAATATGTCTTGATACATTTGATAGTGATTGGATTAAGCTGACCGAGTTACCCTTGCAGTTTTAATTGCTGGGGTACATTCCTGATGCTCATTAGGGTTGAGGAGGCTACTTCGATAAGTAGTGAAACATTATAGTGCAGGTCAGGTTTAATGTGGCCAACTACTCTGGTAAGTAACTTGACTGTCTTCTCACCAACCATTTTAATTAAACTGCTGGTCATGGTGTCTGTTGTATACACTCACAATGCCTTTGATCCTGCTGTCACTTATTCAAGATGCTTTAAAAGAAAAGCCACTGTCATGTAAACTATACTAAAAGTTGACTGTTCACTTTACAGTCGATGAACAATCCCCTGTAGAATTAGAAAAACATATATATATATATATATATATATATATATATATATATATATATATATATATATATATATATATATATATATATATATATATATATATATATATATAGTGAGGCATTCGCTCACTAGCGGGTTGTGTTTGACCCCCTGGATGGGTCAGAACACCAAAAAAAAGAGGCTCCGCACGACAGCAGGTACTTGGTGAATAAGTTTTGTGCTTTTATTTACAAAGTCCAGTGAACACACGGTGCATAAAAAAAAACAGCAACACAAACAAAACAGAAAATAAAGCCTGGCCACACTGGGCTACTGTCTTGGAAATTCGCTTTTAACGAATTTCTCCTTACCGTGAGTACTCGCAGTTGTACTCCCCCATAAAGCTGTGCGAATCTCGCTTATGGCGACTGCAGCTAAACTCCACGATTCCTGCATCTCCAACTGGTTTAGCTATCTCGAGATGTGGGGAAAATGGAGCTCCAGTTACCTAGGAATGATCACACGACACTCTCAGGTTGCTATTGGAATTCACATAGAGAACGTTTTCATTCTCAGCCTCTGGTTTTATTACAAACACACACACGCCCCCCCCCCCCACAGAACAATACAATGGGGAGTGTCTATACACAGAATGTACATCCTGATTGGAGCATAACCTTTCCTTTTGTCTATACTGGAAACCAGTTCTCCCCTCCCCCTTTCCCATGGTGAGCTCTCTGTGGAGAGCAGGCTTCCCATCCTATCAGCTCCTACTAGTATGTCCATTCTCTGTACAAGCATCCCCTAGATTAAACAGTGTCAGTCTGTATCTGAATGGGCCCAATACGATCTTTATTAAAACACATCCATCCAGATACAGTTCAGGTCGGTAATGGCTTGTAAGATATACATGAGCCTACACACGGAGTTCGCACTGCTTGACGCCTGGCGGTACGAAGTCCATGTGGTACTATGCTGCTGATATGTGGATACAGGCCCGCGGCCTACCGCCGGCGGCATTCGCATCGAATGCCATGGTGGTATACACGCCAGTATATAAGCGCAGATCTGCCATCTCATCCATTACCGAGCTGAGTACTGTAATACATACATTGTAAATGCGCATGGCCCAATTGCAGCCTTCAGAGCTTTAATAAAGCCACACGAGAGACATATGAATAACACTAATATATGACACATTTAAAGTTCAACCTGTAAATACAAAATTTCCATGACACTACTAACTACAACACACAGCTTTCCTATCTAGCAGTCTGTATGCAGCCTACCACTGCTCAGACCCAGGGTGTTCACACAGTTCCAAAATCACAGAGATTATTTCTCACCATAGGTTGGTTTGGTTGCTCCCCAGTCTGTCTTACACAGCCAACTGGTTCCAGGATGGAGCAATCTCCCTATGCAGCCTGGGAGTTTTATAGAGCCCAGAGCCCTTAATGCACTACACCTGAGCTAATTATCCACAGTGAGCCACACAGGCTCACCACACAGCACAACAGGAGAAACAGTCCGTGTAGAGCATAAACCTGGGACAAATATATCTCCCATCTTGAATACAGCCCCTAGTTCTTCCTGACCTCCTGTCACAATATATATATATATATATATATATATATATTTACTGTATATATACACACATACATACATACATACATACATACATACACACTCACGCACACACACACACTGAAGGAAATAAGTATTTGATGCCCTGCTGATTTTGAATGGTTTGCCCATTCAGAAAGAATTGTTGGTCAGTTTAAAAATCAAATGGTAGGTGTATTGTAACACAGAGATAGAATAGCAACAAAAAATTCAACAGAAATGCATAGCTAACAAATTATGCACTGATTTGCATGTTCATGAAGATAATAAGTATTTGATCCCCTATCATTCAGCAGGATTTCTGGCTACCAGGTGTCTTTCATACAGGTAACAAGCTGAGATTAGAAGCAGTCTCTTAAAGGGAGTGCTGCTAATCTCATTTTGTTACCTGTATAAAAGACACCTGTCCACAGGAGCAATCAAACAATCAGATTCCAAACTCTCCACCATGGCAAAGACCAAAGAGCTGTCCAAGGATGTCAGGGACAAGATTGTAGACCTACACAAGGCTGGACTGGGCTACAAAACTATCGCCAAGCAGCTTGGTGAGAAGGTGACAACAGTTGGTGCAATCATTCGCAAATGGAAGAAACACAAAACAACTGTCAGTCTCCCTAGGTCTGGTGCACCATGCAAGATCTCACCTTGTGGAGTGTCAATGACCATGAGAACAGTGAGGAATCATCCCAAAACTACACGAGGATCTTTTCAATAATCTCCAGGCAGCTGGGACCACATTCACCAAGAAAACAATTGGTAACACACTACACTGACAAGGATTGAAATCCTGCAGTGCCCGCAAGGTCCCTCTGCTCAAAAAAGCACATGTCCAGGCCTGTCTGAAGTTTGCCACTGAACATCTGAATGATGCAGAGGAGGACTGGTTGAAAGTGTTGTGGTCAGGTGAGACCAAAATCGAGCTCTTTGGCATCAACTCAACTCACCGTGTTTGGAGGAAGAATGCTGCCTATGACCCTAAGAACACAATCCCAACTGTCAAACGTGGTGGTGGAAACATTCTGCTTTGGGGCTGTTTTTCTGCTAAGGGGACAGAACAAATGCACCGTATCAAAAAGGGATGATGGGCGGTGCAATGTACAGTCAAACTTGGGTGAGAACCTTCTTCCCTCAGCCAGGGCAATGAAAATGACCCAAAACACACAACCAAGGCAACAAAGAGTGGCTCAAGAAAAAGCACATTAAGGTCGTGGAGTGGCCTAGCCAGTCTCCAGACCTTAATCCGATTGAAAATCTGAGGAAGGAGCTGAATGTTCAAGTTGCCAAATGTCAGCCACCAAACCTTAAGGCCTTGGAGAGGTTCTGCCAAGAGGAGTGGGCCAAAATCACTCCTGCGATGTGCACAAACCTGGTGGCCAACTACAGGAAACGTCTGACCTCAGTACTTGGTGGCAAATCCCTTGCTGGCAATCACAAAGTCATGTTTTGTGAAGGGGATCAAATACATATTTCCCTCATGAACATGCAAATTAGTGCATAATTTGTTAGACATGCATTTCTTTTGAATTTTTTGTTGCTATTCTGTCTGTGTTACAATACACCTACCATTCGATTTTTAGACTGATCATTTCTTTGTGAGTGGGCAAACATTCAAAATCAGCAGGGGATCAAATATTTATTTCCTTCAATATATATATATATATATATATATATATATATATATATATTTTTTTTTATAGACTATACAGTAAACTTGTGTTCAATCAGTCATGCCCTTGCACTACATAATGGTTGATACATCTAAAGTAGATTGTATCAATTGTGCAGTGTGTGTTTGGCACCCCCCCTAATTTAGCTCCCCCGCTACACATTGGTTAGACAGGGGCTGAGTAGCAGCCCAGGTATAATAGCCATAGAGGGGTCAAATTTTGGTTAGGGCTGAGAGGCTCTGCAGGCCAGGCCCTCTGGAGTTTTCTCCTGCTCTAGGGCTTTTGAAGGCAAATCCTAGAGGCAGTGGGTGGATCTGAGGGGTGTCTGGTTGCACTTTTGAGGGATCCTAGCTAATCCTCAACAAGAGGTTGGAAAGGGACTGGGACACCCTTAAAAGTGGTGGAGTCAGCTCAGCTGCAGGAGAGTTCAGGTGGAAGGATAGTGAAAATGTGAGGCTGAAGACAGGAGGCTGAGAGGCTCCATCCCACTGGGCCTTCTATCTGTAGGTCTGGAGCTGGAAAGACCAGAGATCACTGGCTCCAAGCACAAGGACCACCTGTATGGCAGGGAAAGAGTGGCCAAGCTAAAAGGCCTGGAAGCAGCCACCAACCCACAAGTGGTACAAGAGAGGATCTGAGTGAATACAACTACATCCCCTGGGCGGACTAACGAAAGCGTCAACAAGTAGATGCTAAATCGAATTTACTAACGAGACACGGCCCAGGAATCAGACTCAAAAAGCAGACTTGCTAAGAGGCACGTCTAACACCATGAAAAATCACTGCAGAGACATGTTCACATGTTTGCTTTGCCAAATATCAGGACTTCACTTTAAACAATATCTGCCATTTCAAAAAAAATGTAAATGTATAAAAAATAGTTTTTTTAAAGCAAGTCGACACAGTGAAGAACTAGACGCTTTTGTAGCGTCTTTGGCCAATATAAATGCGCATGTGCAGAACACATTTTAGACGTCTTCCCGTGGGCGCTTTCTTTTTAGCCGCTGTTCAATAGTAAATCTCAGTGTGGAGTCCTCTGACAGACGGCACTCAATTGCGACTAATGTGTTTAACAAACAGCACTATTTGTAGCTAGGCATATCTTTATGTATTCTAATTTGATTTCCTTAGTTCTATTGATTCTATTTTTGTTTCGTATCCTTTATAATTATTTCTGTAATGATTTTACTTATTTCGAAGGTCTATTTAATATTTATTTTGACAGCTGAATGTAAAAATAAAGGTCTGCAATAAAAAAAAAACTGCGTGGGGTCCCCCCTCCCATCCATACCAAGCCGTTCGGGTCTGGTATGGCTATTAAGGGGTAACTCCACGCCGAAATGAAAGAAAAAACAGCGTGGGGTTCCCCCCCAAAATCCATTCCAGACCCTTATCCGAGCATGCAGCCCGGCAGGTCAGGAACGGGGGGGGGACCGAGCGCCCCCCTCCTAAACCATACCAGGCCACATGCCCTCAAGATGGGGGGGGTGCTGTGGGGCAGGGGGGCTCCCCCCCAAAGCACCTTGTCCCCATGTTGATGGGGACAAGGGCCTCTTCCCCACAACCCTGGCCGGTGGTTGTGGGGGTCTGCGGGTGGGGGGGATTATCAGAATCTGGAAACCCCCTTTAACAAGGGGGCCCCTAGATCCCGGCCCCCCCCACGTGAATGAGTATGAGTGTGTAAAAAAACACAGTACAGGGTCTTTGCCAAGTCCTTTATTAAAACAATGTCCCCCGAAGTAGATCCAACGTCAATCACGGTGGCGACCCGAAAAAAGAAAAAAAAAAGTTCTGCTCTCGACAGAGGCTACCAGCCTTATGCAGTCATCAAGGGTGACAGCTCTTAAATAGGTAAAGGGCGGGGCCACCCGGGGACATCATCTGAGTGACCCCGCCCCATGTGACATCATTGATGTCACATGGGGTGGGATCACATGCTTGATGTCCCCGGCTGGGCCCGCCCTTACCTATTTAAGAGCTGACAGCTAGACTCGCTGCATAAGGCTGGTAGCCTCCGTTGAGAGCGGAACTTTTTTTTTCTTTTTTCGAGTCGCTGCCGTGACACCGTGATTGACGTTGGATCTACTTCGGGGAAGGCCGGGATCTGGGGGCCCCCTTGTTACAGGGGGCATCAAGATTCTGATAAGCCCCCCGCCCACAGGGGACAAGGTGCTTTGAGCGGGGGAGCCCCCCTGCCCCAAAGCACCCCCCCATGTTGAGGGCATGTGGCCTGCTATGGTTAAGGAGGGGGGGCACTCGCTCGCCCCCCCCCTTTCCTGACTTGCTGGGCTTCATGCTTGGATAAGGGTCTGGTAGGGATTTTGGGGGGAACTCCACGCTGTTTTTTCTTAAATTTCGGCGTGAAGTTACCGCTTAATATCCATACCAGACCCGAAGGGCTTGGTATGGATGGGAGGGGGGACCCCACGCCCCTTTTTTTAATTTTTTTTTTTATAATTCCCTGCAATACTTTTACATTCAGCTGTCAGTGGGGAACTCCGTTGACAGCTGAAACATGAACGCTGCATTGGTTTTCACTACTTAAACTCCGCATGAGTTGATAAAGTAACTCATGCGGGATTTTAGGAGCGACAACCATGTGTTAATGTTTCAGCTGTCAGCGAGGTTCCCCACTGACAGCTGAATGTAAAATAATTCCTGTAAAATAAATAAATAATTTAAAAAACGGCGTGGGGTCCCCCCTCCCATCCATACCAAGCCCTTCGGATCTGGTATGGATTAAGGGGTAACTCCACGCCAAAATTATTCTGATAAGCCCCCCTGCCACAAAGCACCCCCCCATGTTGAGGGCATGTGGTCTGGTATGGTTCAGGAGGGGGGGGCGCTTGCTCGTCCCCCCCTTTCCTGACCTGCCGGGCTGCAGGCTCGGATAAGGATCTGGTATGGATTTTGGGGGGACCCCATGCCGTTTTTTTTTTTCATTTCCGCGTGGAGTTACCCGTTAATATCCATTCCAGACCCGAAGGGCTTGGTGTGGATGGGAAGGGGGACCCCACGCCATTTATTTTTAACATTTTGCTGTGGAGTTACCCCTTAAGATACATACCAGACCCGAAGGGCTTGGTGTGGATGGGAGGGGGGACTCCATGCCGTTTTTTATTTATTATGGTGCTGGTTTTTAAATGTAATTCTCCCTTTTTTTTTTTTCTTCACTATAGCTCAGAAATTCAGCTGTCACTTCCCCCAGCTAAAAGAGAAATTTTTCTTGGCATTTATATCCCTAAAGGAAACAATGTTTACTTTGAGTTTATTAAAAGATACAAAGTTTTCTGTAACTTCCGGGAAAGTGACTTTTTTTTTTTTTATTAAATACATATTTATATCATTATCACATTAAAAATACAAAACCGTTCCTTGTTTACACTTTCTAGAACTATTTCCCAATCCCTCCCCCCACCCTCGTCAACCTTCTCTGCATTCTCTCCAGATCTTCTTACTAAAGCAAGTGGAGTTTATCCTTCATTTCTCCTTATAATTTCCTATATTTCGCATTCAATCCAGCTTTTTCCCATTTTTGCCATTTCATATAGTAAACCTCCATCTTATCTTCCTGCATGTGATAAAGTTTTTCCATCTTTCTAATCTGGTTCCCTCTATCTACCCAGTCTTCCTCTTTCAGCACCTCTTTTTTTTTCTGCCAAAACTTGGGTATCAAACCTTTTGCAGCATTAAGATAATACCATATGCCTGATTCCTTATATTTATTCACTGTTAGGTCTGTACTATGCAGGAGACATATCTCTGGGTCCAACCCTACATCGATTTCAGTTATCATTCCAATTAAATAAATTATCTTCCACCATATATGGTACACTGTACCTATCTCTCTGCATCCCCGCCAACACCACGGTGAATTCTCCCCACACATCTTATGTTCAACATTCGGTGTAATGTGCCATCTTATTAAACACTTATAATTTATTTCTACCTCCCTCATACTTACATTCTCGTGAGTTAATCTATATATTTTCTTCTGTTTTTCCTCATCTATCACAACTTTCTGTTCGTGTCTAATTTCTGTTTGTGTCTAATTCAGTGAGGATTTTATAGACTTTAGCAATACCATGTTTCCCATCACCTCGTGACCCCAACAACTTTTCAAACAAATTCCAGTCCTTTCTAGTTCTCAAGGGTTTCAAAAGATTCCCAATAAAACATTTTAATTGAAAGTAACGCCACTCATCTATCTTAGTGAATATCTCTCCCTTTTTCTTTTCCAAGTCCTTAAACGATCCCAATCTACTCTCCACCATAACATCCCTCAATTGAACATCCCCCTTTTTGAACCATTTACCTTCTATCTTTTCTCTGCCTGGGGGAAAAAACTCTGTTTCTTAGTGGCATCAATATAGAATTGAAATCCCACTTCAAATTTTTGTGCAAATTATCCCAAACCCTTAAAACATTTAAAGTGTATATACTTACATTATCTTTTAATCCTCTATATTGTGCTGTTACCCATATAAAACTTTACTTAGATTGGTTCCACTGAGTTTATTTTTTTAATTTTAACCCAACTTTTCTCATAATTATATGTCTAATCTAAAATTCTTGCCATTATTACTGCTTTGTAGTATCTTCTAAAATCTGGTACCCCCAATCCACCCTTCTCTTTGTTCCTACTTAGCAATTCATGGGATATTCTTGGTTTTTTGTTCCTCCATATATATCTTATTATCATTTTTTTAATTGCTTTAAAGAAGGCTTCTGGGAGTTTAATTGGAATCACTGAAATCTATATAGGATTTTGGGTACGATTACCATTTTTACCAGATTTATACGTCCTATACATGTCAGGTTTCCTCCTTCTAATGTTTTTAATTCTTCCCTGATCTCGTTTAACAGTGAAATATAATTTAATTTATACAGATATTTATATGAAGCAGTAAGTTTTACTCCCAAGTATTTTATATCGCTTTCTTTCCATATAAAAAGGGAATTTCTTTTGTATCTTTTCTTTTTCACTTTCTTAAATATTTATATTTAAAATCTCAGTTTTTGTTGAATTAATTTTTAAATTTGATAATTCCCCATATTCCTTCAACATCTTCATTAAATTTGGGAGTGTTATCCTGGGATTCCCAACATAGAATAACAAGTCATCCACAAAGGCAGCCACTTTGTGTTCTATATCTTCTATATGAAATCCCTTTACATCTCTATTATTCCTTATTGTTGACAGCAAGGGTTCCAATGACAGAACATATAACAGTGGGGATAATGGACAGCCCTGTCTTGTTTCATTTGACATCTTAATGGGTTCCGACCTCTCCCCATTTACCATAATAATTGCGGAGGGTTTCCTATATAATTTTCCTATCCACTCTCTCATTCTGACTCCGATCCCTAGGGCTTCCAGGGTGTCCATCATGAAGCCCCAATCCACTCTATCAAATGCCTTTTCGGCATCAATCGAGAGCACCACCACCGGAGTTTTTCCTTTTCTACTTTTCTGAATGAGCATCAGAGATCTCAACCCATTATCTTTGCCCTCTCTCCCTGGAACAAAGCCAACCTGATCCCCATGTATCCATTCGGGCATAAGTTCCTTCAATCTATTTGCTAAGACCTTTGCGTATAACTTAGTGTCCGTGTTCAGTAATGAAATAGGTCTATAACTCGAACATTGAGAAGCATCTTTTCCTTCCTTGTGGATAAGCACCACATGGGCCTGTAGAGATTCTCCTCTTCCATCCCTCCTCCCAAAGCATTCCTATATCTTCTGAGCTTAGGTATTAATACTTTGCTGTAATTTTTATAGTACCTCACAGTGTAACCATTTGGTCCTGGACTTTTCCCTGACACTGTGCTTTTTAATGCTGCTTTTATTTCTTCATCTAGGGATTTCAGTTGTATTTCACTTAATTTCAATAGGCCCGCATTCTCCAGATATATCTTTCTTTTTTGAATCCTCTCAGTTTCAGTATTTTTTAAAGAGTCATGGGGACTAATATTATACAACTTTCTATATTATTCCATAAATACTTTAGCAATTTCTTTAGTTGAATGGACCAATTCACTCTTGGAGCTTTTTATTTTTTCTATGTAGTTCCTATTTTTCTTTTTCCTCAAGGCTCTCATTAAATATTTTCCTGGTCTATCTCCCCATCTATACCTCATAACTTAACACTTTATTATAGACTCTTCTCCTCGCCTCCTCCATCAAAATCTCTAGTTAAGTGTTCTTGCATAGCAGGAACACTTATTGTTATCTCACAAATATATTCTTATTAAGTGTTCTTGCATAGCAGGAACACTTATTGTTATCTCACAAACATATTCTTATTAAGTGTTCTTGCAAGAACACTTATTGTTATCTCACAAATATATTCTTATTCTTATTCCGTTTCTTATTATAGCCAAATTTGACATGCTAACTCCTCCCACAGTTTTTACACTACAAAGACAAGTAATATATCAAAACGTGCGGATTGTTCCCGATCGGATTGCTATTACTTTGTGGAACGTTTCGCCAAATGGTTCACGAAATATCGCGTTTTTTGTGGTGAAATTTTCCCATAGGAATGAATGGAGCAACTAGAGTGGCAGCAGAGAAAAGCTATAGTGTGGAAGGAAAAATCAGGACATGATTTCTACACTGCCATCACTCTGTCATTTTCAAGCTCACCTACACAAATCTGATATCAAAACGTTCAGCTAACCCTGCTGCCACTAACAAATGTTCACGGCTAAGCCATAGTCCTGATAGTTTTCACATTATGACCATTTGTTTGCAACTCACCCCTCCCATTGACTTTCATTGAAACTTCACTCACAGCCACCTGAAATTTTAAGGGACATTTTTAAACTGCGACTGTGCCTTCATTTTTAATATTTCAGAGACATACTATACATCAATGTAGCTCTGGGTCTTATGATTCTCACAATATAAAGCTCTTCGCAGTAGCATTTATACTTTTAAAACTACAAGCGTTTGAAGATGGCAATCGCCAGTGAAGTTGGCAAGTTGGAGCAGTGTGTTTAGAAAACCCCTCTCAGCTTCCTGTGACTGACTGAGTGAGTTGCTATAGCAACCAACGATGACTCACAGGCAGCTGAGTCACCAAGGCTGGACTGTGAGCTGCAAAATAAAAGTTGAAATGCATTTCTCCCTCTATCAGGCTTGCCATGTGCACTGCTTACATTTCATCAATCATTTGGTTAGGGTTGGATGCAAGAACACTTCACACAATTTCACCAGAAATTGTACCTTTTCTAGTTTCTTTTGTTATTCTATTTTTGTGTATCTGTTCCAGGTCACATATTTCTTTTAAAAGCCCACTAACTTTCTCTCTTCTTTCTTTTTTCTTTTTTGCCCCAATCGCAATCAACATTCCTCTTATATATGCCTTATTAGACTTCCACTCTGTGGCTATCGACACATCTCCTGTCTCATTCTCCTTAAAAAAAATCGCTTAATCTCTTCCCCAATCTTCTGAGCAATATCTTTATCTAGGAGAAGTGCCTCATTCAGCTTCCATCCTAGACCTCCTGCTGCCCTCCTTCCCCACTCAGTTTTCATTGTGACAGGGGCATGATCTGAGAGACATTGCTTCTATTTCTACCTTAACCACAGACTCAATGGCCTTGATTCACTAAGATGTGAGTGTACTAGCAGAGACTGACCATTCAGGCAGACTCAGGTCAATCAATCAGTCGTCTGACCAGCGTCTAGCAAGCTCATTAATGAGCGTCTACTGACTACTTTGCTATTAGTAAATGTGTTATCCCGTCTGGCACATTTTTAGGTGCAATACCGGATATGTTCGCTAGATGGCGCACAAGCGCGGGCTTTATTAATATTGGCATTTTTCTGATAGCAAAAGAGAATCCTTAGAATGTAATAAAAAGTACACCTGTATTCGAATTTTCTATTTTTTTTTATTTCTTTTTTTTGCTGTTTCTCCAAAATGATCAGGAAACTAATGCATTTACTAATGAATGTCATACATTCTGTATTCAAATGTTAAACATTTTCACACTTATAGCTCAAATAATTTATATACTTCTAATTTCCCAATATAATTATATATCTTCATTCTCTTTAAACACGTAACTATTCTATGTTAAAGACAAGTGCAGCGCTATAAATGCATGTGATCAATAATGAACGCATGTAAAAACCAAAAAGTGCAAAGAATTGCAACAATGATGTAAAATTGTAAATGGTGCTAAAATAAGTTCATAGAATCATTCCTGAATAATGGAATGTCCTTCGTGTGAGAGTACCAACTCAGAGAGTGCCTATGAATGGCACGTGTGGTCTCTCCATGACGGACAGTAGTGCATGAACTCGTGAAAGGTAAACCACCCTTGGGACTGGTCTACACTCACCAGAACAAAAGTATTAATGTGCATGGGTTATACACATCACACATCTGGGGGTGCAGCGGTATGCTGGCAGCTATGGGTTAGTCATCCAGCTCAATCCATCCATCAGGGTGGGTGCCCAAATGGTCCTGGGGAGGAATTAGCTCAGCCACAGGAGCCAGAAAGGTGCTCAATAGTGTAGTACACTGTCACAAGGGTGGATGACCTTTCACGAGTTCATGCACTACTGTTCGTGGTTATATTTATCTTGTGTAATACCATTTTAGTAGTCTATATCATTTGACCAGCGCTCGCTTTATCATTTTTAAACAATGTAACTATTCTACATTATAGCTCAAACTGTGTCTCCCACAGTGGTTTAGTGGTTAGAGCTCAGAACTTACAGCACTTGGGTCATGGGTTCTAATCCCAGTCATGGCTACATCCCAAAAAATGGAGATCAATTTTCTGGGTTGTGGCAGGAATATTGATCAATCAATTATGATTTTGCCTAATGACTAGAAAGTGGATGAATGTTACTTGCGTACTGTTCTTCTGCCAATTAGGAAATGTGCAAGTTTCATGCCGTGTATATTTCATTATAACTTTTTTCTCTTTTAAATCTGTCTCCTTATACAACTTGACCCCCTCCCCCACCCCATCATCACCTGTCCCATATGCAAATCTATGGATCACCGCCCCACTCTTTAACTATCTATTTACTGATCAAGTGAATGTGTCTCATTTTCTATCAGCTACAGCTCAGATCTCACATTATTATACGATTGCTGATTGTATATCACCACTAGTCTGATTGAATTCACAATTCCTGGTCAGTCCCGTTCCCTGACCTCTAATAAACTTAAGGGCCAGTTCACACTACATGTGTTTCAGTTGCTTTTTCGGCATCACAAACGCACAGAAATAAGGTTATATGGTTGTCAATGTCATAGTTCACATCAGCGCTTGCATTTTCAGTGCATTGCAGGTGCTGTAAACAAAGTTGACCACACTGCATTGTTTCTGCACAGAACTGTACTGGAACACATTGAAACATCCTTGAATGTACTAAAACGCATATGTCCCTAACTACATTGAATACAAAGAAAATAGAAAAAAATAAGTGGAAGGGATACAAAAATGCAATGTAAACATGTCCAAAACGCATCCAAAATGTACTGGAACACACTAAACATGCATGCCAAAAGGGCATGAAAAAAACCCATCAGGAACACATCTAGACTGTTTCTATAGTGTGAACCGGCCCTTAGGACTTGTTCACACCATTGGTGGTGCAGAAACGCATGCAAGAACACACATTTTCCAGCACAGCAAAGAAATGGAATGCCCTCTGTAGATGTGCGCAGGTACCATGATGAAAACGTTATTGCACCTACACACGTCTATTAAAAACAGCCCCATTCACAGCTACAAAAACGCATGGCACCACACTACTATAACAAACACAAAATGCCACATTGACACAGGTCCTCTGGCCTGTACAGCATGAATGAGTGGGTTGTTTATGTGGCTAGAGCCACCTGTTACACTATGGGGACACAGCAGCTGTATGAACACAGGTTTTAATCTGACAAGTGTGAAGGCGTGGGAAAGTGGCCCTGAATGCTCACTGTGTGTTCAGGGCTGTACAATTGCAACCATATGCTTGTCAAATTAGGATCTGCAGTATTCACATAGTGTAACATAGGTTGCATGCTAATGGCGACAGCCACAAAACCAAACACTGATTCACACTCTACAGGCCACAGCACCCATGTGAATGAGCCCTCAATTACACAACGTTTGATTTATTAACTCAGTACAGGTTTATCATTTGGATTGAACAGGAATTTGTTTGTGATTGTGTCCATGAAGAAAATGTTGTGTATTTTTACCATATATATAATTTGGATATTTTCTCTTGTGGTGGGGGCCTGTCAGGTATGCTGTATGGGGCCCCGTGATATCTAACAGTGGCCCTGGGTGTATGCTTGTGTCTGTGCCACCTGTATAGTTAGGAAGAACAATAAGTTCTTCTATGGAGTATCTTGAACCTCTGCTATGTACCTCAATGCATCTAGGGATCGGCCACGTTTTCCTATGAAAAATAACAAAATTGGTTGTAATGTTTCCCCTGAAGCAAGCGTGAACTGACCCCTTCATATTATAAAGCAGACCGAATTGGTATTTTCCACAATTATGCATAGGCCAGATCTGTGTGCCCAGATAGGACCTCCTAGTGGCTATTCTATGGACAAGGTACACTTTTCTGTATGCCTGATCTTTATTGAGCTGCAATAGTCAATATGCTGCAATGGGCAGAAATATTTGGAAACAAACCACATGAGCTCAAGTATCCAAACGTGAATGTTCCTTCATAGCAAGCCTCCATGATGTAGTGTATGGGCCTGGCCCACTCCAAATGAATGCATTGTTCTGGTAGGTCCTCCTATGACAGACTTTAGCTACTTGTGGAGGACATTGCACTGACTTTTCCTCAGATTGCATATTATCTGGCCATCTTAAGTCTCGGGAATACAATCAAGAGGATCTGACACTTTTTTAAGGTAGCAAAAAATAGTCTTTAATTGACTCAACATAAAAATAAGCCAACATGGCTAAAACATATCTTGAAAATATGGGGACTCTGATATCCGGCGACAGTCCGTTCAGGAACGAGAAGCAATTCTGCACCCCTAAAACCAACACAGAGGAAAGAGATGGTCAAATTGCTGTGCTGCTTCCAAACCACCTCTGGCATGCCAGGGTCTTTATGCAGGTCCTCGATGCCAGTTCTTGCCTGGGGCCACAAAATATCCACTGGCCACAAGTGAAGGTGAGTGGAGGACGTGATGGTGGATTTCTACCAGCTTCAACCACAAGCAGTACCACTCCTGAAAAATGAGAGCAAATAATCATTGACACGTCATCATGACAGTCAATTCTCAGTGCAGGCTATCTAGAGTGTCTTTCCTTTTTAACCATTTCAAGAGTTCAAGGAAACATTCTTGGAGCATCTACTGTGTTTGGAAAGGCCCAAGGTCCCCCCCTCCCCCAGGCACACTAATGCTTACTTGAAGTGGAGCCCCATCCTGATTTCATGATGTGCTTGAAAAGCTTGACTCTCTGGTATACGTGGCTCATGAAGGAGTGTTCTTGGGATCACACCAAAACAAGGTGCTTGTTTTGGGAGCAATGGACAGGAGAGAGGGGCCAAGGAATGCTGACATGAGAGCAGCTAAATGAATGATTTTGGCTGCTCTGTGGTAAGCGGCTGCTTTTTAAAAGTCAGCAGCTACCGTTTTTGTAGCTGATGACTGTTATTTTTTGATAGGTGGAGTGTAAATCCGCTTTAAATGTACTGTACAGCAATTCTGACAAACGCGGCTTAAGATATGGTGTGGCTCTAGGGTCAATGTGTGTTTAGAATACTTCCAAAATGCACATACAAAAACACTACATCCAAATGCATGTTCCATTTCTATAGCATGTTAAACAGAAGAAAAATGCACTTACATAATGTTAACATGCGCAAGTAAAAGTAGACAAAATACACATCCTTTTATTCTGGCTTCACATACATGCATTGTGGTCTAACACCGCACTCCTGGGCAAATCACATGCAATTTGTGTGCGTTGCAATTAGAGACAAACATTTTGCACACCTCAAATTGCACCGCATCCGGGCCAAAAATGTGCAGGACCCTTTTTCAGGGTATGCACATGGGTGTGAATAGGCATGCGATCCAAATTGGCAAATCGCAATACGCTTTGTGTACCAATTTTGGTGTGTTGTTAACTTCACCTAGAAAGCCGCAGCAGGTGGCATGAAGGGGTTGTGGTTGTGATGCGGTGCAGCGCTTGCACAGAAAACACTACAAATTTCACATCGAATCTGTGTGAAACCAGAATGTGCCAATATGTGGCTTGACAAAGCACAGTGGTCAGTGCAGATTATTTTCAATCCATGTTTTTTTACACTTTTCATTCACTGGTTTAACTCAGGTGATCGTTAATCACAATTATCTCCGGAGATCACATGCAGCCCCTCAACCATCTACACATATCTCTGGAAAGCTATACAGATCTCCTTGAAAAAATGTCTCCTCTCTTCTTCGGAAAACAATTGTCCTCCACCTCATAAACAGGGGGACAGAGAAGACTTCTCCTTGATAACTAAAATCAGATTAATTATCTGTGCTTAATAAACATACACCAATACTGCAAATGCATTGTATTGTCGAAGGCATTGCACACTAACGCATTGCACACTAAAAATGTCAAATGCGTTAGTGTGTACAGTGCATGAGTGTAAAATGCTTTAGTGCACACTGCAGTGTACAACGCATTGCACACTGTAATACACTGTACAATGTAATACCGTGTACGCCCACAGATTGTAGACTGTAATGCACTGTACACTGTCATGCAGGATAGAGCTACGCATTGCACACTGTGATACCGTGTACACCTACACATTGTAGACTGTAATGCACTGTACACTGTCATGCAGGCTGGAGCTACGCATTGCATACTGTGATACGCTGTCCACTGTCATGCAGAATCCAGCAACGCATTGCACACTGTAATACCATGTACACCAACACATTGTAGAATGTAATGCATTATACGCAGTATACATGTCCAGATATTCAAAGATTAGCCATGAAGGCCTAGCTGGTTACCTATTGGGCAACTGCAGATAGCCGAATAACGCTACACTACATCCAGGCAGCTCTGGGAGGGTGTCATATGACATCCTGGCAGAACGCGCTCTCCGTGATTGCTGTGTCCTAAGGACACAGCTGATCACGTGATGTGGTAAAAGGCCAATCACAGCAGCTTTTTACCATGTGATCAGCCATGTCCAATGACACGCTGATCACCGGGAAATGCATTTGCCAGGTCTTGGCTGCACTTTCATCACGCTGTCAGAATGTGTGGAAAGTACTGCCGAGAACCAGCAGTTATCAGAGGAGGGGTCAGCACCGATGATCAGTGCCCTGATGATCAGTGCCACCCAACAGTTCCGCCCACCTGTGGCCAGCAGTGCCACCCACCAGTGCTGCCTCATCAACGCACATCAGTGTTGCTAAATTACCAGTTTACAAAATGTTATAATATAAACAGACTTTTATTCATTATGAGTAGAGATGAGCGAATTATTCAAAAATTCGATTCGGATGATTCGCCGAATTTCACGGAATAAATTCGATTCGAGGCGAATATATTCGCTGCGAATTTAACTTATAAAAAGGGTGTTTCTAGGCTTCAGAGAGCCTTTTATATTAGTGCAAAACACTGTACCTTTAATTTAAATGCCCTTGGAGTCTGCTGGGGAAGAGAAATAATACTGTCAGTCAGTATGACATGCAGATGAGTGCCGTCGATTTTAGAATCACCACACACTTCACTCATTTGGGCAGTCACGGGGCCAAAACCAGAGGGTGGAGCCACAGTGTGGCGGTGGAGGCAGCAGCAATGGGAGGCCATACAGCACCCTATGACAAAATGGAACCCACCAGCAGTGTGAGGAGACCTGAAAGTGGCACATGGCAGAGTGTGGCGATGGAGACAGCAGCAATGGGAGGCCGTACAGGGACCCATGACACACTCTGGACCTGGCAGCAGCATGAGGAGGCGGTACAGGGGCCCATGACAGATTACGGGCCTGGCAGCAGCATGAGGAGTCGGTTCGGGGGCCCATGGCAGATTACGGGCCTGGCAGCAGCATGAGGAGGCGGTACAGGGGCCCATGGCAGAGTGGCGGAGCGTAAGCAGCTAAAATTGAAGGCCATACAGAGGCCTATGTTAAAAAGTCCCCCCAGCAGCAGCGTGGGGAGACGACTATCAAGAGTCCAATGGCAGAGTGGCGGAGCAGAAGCAGCTTCAATTGAAGGCCATACACAGGCCTAGGTTAAAAAGCGGAAGCCGTCAGCAGCGTGAGCAGACGACAGAGACACATGGCGCAGGGTGGCGGTGGATGCAGCAGTATTCGGAAGCCAAACACAGGCCTCGGTTAAAAAGCGGAAGCCATCAGCAGCGTGAGCAGACGACAGAGGCACACGGCGCAGGGTGGCGGTGGAGGCAGCAGCAATGGAAGGCCATACAGCACCCTATCACAAAATGGAACCCACCAACAGTGTAAGGAGACCTGAAAGTGGCACATGGCGCAGGGTGGCGGTGGAGGCAGCAGTATTCGGAAGCCAAACACAGGCCTCTGTTAAAAAGCGGAAGCTGTCAGCAGCGTGAGCAGACGACAGAGACACATGGTGCAGGGTGGCGGTGGATGCAGCAGTATTCGGAAGCCAAACACAGGCCTCGGTTAAAAAGCGGAAGCCGCCAGCAGCGTGAGCAGACGACAGAGGCACATGGCACAGGGTGGCGGTGGATGCAGCAGTATTCGGAAGCCAAACACAGGCCTCGGTTAAAAAGCGGAAGTCGTCAGCAGCGTGAGCAGACGACAGAGACACATGGCGCAGGGTGGCGGTGGATGCAGCAGTATTCGGAAGCCATACACAGGCCTAGGTTTAAAACTGGAACCCAGCAGCGTGAGCAGACGACAAAGACGCACATGGCAGAGGATGGATCTGGCAGCAGTATGAGAAGGCGGTACAGGGGCCCGTGGCACAGTGTGGTGATGGGGGCTACAGCAACTGCATGCCAGAAAGTGGCCGATAGGGCTATATACTGCATGGAATTATAAAGTTGTAAAGACAGCGGCTTATTTGTCCCTAATAACATGTTTGGGGCATGATTCATGGCGGATTTAGTCAGTTGTGTCAGGAACTGGTGGTTTGTAATCCAGACTAATCCACGCCTGATTCATTTTCACAAACGTGAGTCTCTCCACACTTTGGGTGGACAGTCGTGTCCTCCGCGGAGTTACAATACCTCCTGCCGCACTAAACACGCGCTCCGATGCCACGCTACTGGCCGGGCATGACAGCCTTTCAAGGGCAAATTCAGCTAGTTGGGGCCAAAGGTCAAGTTTCGTTGCCCAGTAGTCAAGGGGATTGTCTACAGGGTGCTGTCCAAGTAGGCCCAAGCCTGTTGTTTGAGGTCCTGCTCCAGGTCCACCTGATGCTGCTGCTGCTGCGGCTGGTTAGTAGTTTCCTCACTGCGCTGGTGAAGAAAGCTACTCATCATCGACTGCAGACTGAGGCAGCTGCTGCTGGTAGAGCTGCCACTGCTCCTACCACCCCACCCCTCCCCTGCTGCCATGGCAGCGGAACGCGAGCGCACAGGGCCCACAGTGTCTGAGGATGGACGTTGGCGCAGAAAGGCACAGACCAACTGACTACATAGGTGGTTTTTATAGTACTTTATTTTGGCCTCCCTCTCAGCAGGTGTGAAAAAGGCCACCATTTTTGAACGGTAGCGAGGGTCCAACAAGGTGGACAGCCAAAAGTCATCCCTCTGTCTGATGGTTATTATTCGGCTGTCGCTACGCAAGCAACCGAGCATGCTATGGGCCATTTGTGCCAAGGAATGCGAGGGACTCCCTGCCTCCATCTCCACAGCATACTGCCACGGTGCGTCTGGGTCCTCTGTCTCCTCCTCCTCCTCTACCAGATGCTCCTGCTCCTCCACTCCTGTCTGCTGAGTGGAAAAACCACCCATTTCACTCAATAATTCCTGAGCACAAATGTCCTCCTCTACCTCCTCCTCTTCTTCCTGCCCTGCCCCCACAGGGGTCATGTGGCGTTGAGATCTGTGCGCCACGTCTACCGCACCCTGACCAGCCATTGTTAACAGCATTTGTTCCAGGACGTGCAACAGAGGAATGACGTCGTTCATCCCATAGTCCTGCCGACTCACGAATAGCGTGGCCTCCTCAAAGGGCCTGAGCAAGCGGCAGGTGTCACGCATGAGCTGCCAATGGCTGACATCTAAGTTACACAGGGGAGTACCTTTATCCGCTTGTAACATCAGGAAATCGGTGATGGCCTTTCGCTGTTCGTAAAGGCGGTCTAACATATGTAGGGTTGAATTCCACCTTGTTGCAATGTCGCAGATCAGGCGATGCTGTGGAATTCCGTTCTGCCGCTGCAGCTCAAGGAGGGTGTGCTTTGCGGTGTAGGAATGGCTGAAATGCATGCAAAGTTTACGTGACATTTTAAGGATGTCTTGCAGTGGGATGGTGGATTTTAGGAACCGCTTGACAACCAGATTGAACACGTGAGCCATGCATGGCGCATGGCACAACCTTCCTTGACGCAGAGCAGACACCATGTTCTTTCCGTTGTCGGTCAACATGGTTCCGATTTTCAGTTTGCGTGGAGACAGCCATCTGTCGATTTCTCTGTTCATTACACTCAGAAGTTCCTCCCCTGTGTGACTACGTTCGCCAAGGCATACCAGGTGCAGCACAGCGTGACACCGTTGCGCCCTGCACATGTGATATGCCGGTCGGGTAATGGGACTTGGCACGGGGGTGGCGGCTGAGGACACGGCGGAAGAAGAGGTGGTAGAGGCGGACATCTTTGCTGGACCAAGGACGTGCAAACGTGGAGGCAAAAGCGGCGTGACCTGTCCAAGTTGCTGGTGCGTCTGTGCCGGCACCACGTTCACCCAGTGGGCCGTAAATGACATGTACTGTCCCTGACCGTAGTTACAGCTCCACATGTCGGCGCTGCCGTGCACTTTGGCAGAGACCGACATGCTCAAAGACTGGCCCACCATCTCTTCTACATGTGAATGCAGGGCTGGCACTGCCTTTTTGGCGAAGAAATGCCGGCTTGGCACTCTCCACCGCGGCTCGGCACAAGCCATCATTTCTCGGAAAGGTGCTGAGTCCACCACTTGGAAAGGGAGGGACTGCAGCACCAGCAACTTGGACAGGAGGACGTTCAGCTTCTGCACCGTCGGGTGCGTGCTCGCAAACTGTTGTCTCTTGGAAACGGATTCCAAGAAAGACTGCTGACAGAATCCGTGAAGAGGAGTAGCAGGAGAAGGAGCATCTGAACGAGCGGAAGATGCCAACGAGCGACAACTCCCCTCAGCAGAGGTGTTGGAGCCTTGACTGGCTGATAGAGGGCGATTGACGTCGGGTGACGGAGCAAGTAACGGAGCGGGTGATGGAGCGGGGGCTGGGGCAGGCAGAATCGCTGTATCTTTATCACGGTTTTCCCAGGCCACCGAATGGCGACGCTGCATATGCTGACGCAATGCTGTAGTCCCAACATGGGCCCCCTGGCCACGCTTGACTTTCTGGCCACATAGTCGACATACGGCTACGTTTACTTCCTCGGGAGGCTTGACGAAAAATTGCCACACCGCCGAGTAGGAAACTTTGCCCCCGCTACTCCTCACTGGCTGACTGCTACTTCCTCCGTGCACACCGGCACCACTACTGGCCGTGGTGGTAGGCTGCAGTGGAGCTGGTGCTCTACTCCGTGGCCGTTTGCCTCCACTGACACTGCTGCGACCCTGCTGCCTCCTGGGCAACCCACCGACTGTTTTGCTCGCTGCCAAGCTGGCACCCTCTTCTCCTGATGATGCGGAAGCAATAGCCTGATGACGACGAGGCTGCCAAGTGCGATCAGCCTCATCATCATCAATTAGGGTCTCCGCCTCACTACTAGCCCCCTCGGCTGCGTGTGGGTCAGGAGACAGACCTGTCTCTAGACCGGCTACCGAGCCACTCTCCTCGCCAGTACTTCTTCTCCTGGCTGCTGAAGAGGCGGATGTCTCCCCCCGTTCCTGACCGCCCTCTGTTAGCTCTTCCTCACTGTACAGTGGGGCTGAGCCCACAGCATGTGATACTTCGCTTGGTGAGGGAACAGCAAAGGACAGGGGCAGGTCGAGGACACGTGATTTCAGTGGGCTTGCTCCCGGGCCATGCCAACTAACGGTTGTGTCTGACGTACCCAACGACCGTTGGCTGTAGGTGTCAGAGGTGACCTGGGAAGAGGAAGACGACCGAGTCAACCAATCGATGACGGCAGGGTTGTCGGTGGAGACACGACCGCTGGATGACACCGGGAGCACTGGCCTCTGGCTGCGACTAGTGCTGCCTCGACCCCTTCCTCTGCTGCCACGTCTGCTCGCTCCTGAAACATTGCCTCCTCTGCCACTCCTCTGCGTGTTGTCTGACATACTCTTTAATTCAATGAGCACACCAAAAATAAAACCGGATTTAACTCTTTGAACGTACAATAGTGGTTGTGAAGCAGAAAGTCAGTTTATTTAGCACAATCGGTCAATTGCAGCTTGCCATTGGCTGGAAACTGTACGTTTATGTCACTGGAATGCACTAATCACCCAAAAAATATTACCGCCACCCGGCGTGTATATGGATTTAACTCTTTGAACGTACAATAGTGGTTGTGAAGCAGAAAGTCAGTTTATTTAGCACAATCGGTCAATTGCAGCTTGCCGTTGGCTGGAAACTGTACGTTTATGTCACTGGAATGCACTAATCACCCAAAAAATATTACCGCCACCCGGCGTATATATGGATTTAACTCTTTGAACGTACAATAGTGGTTGTGAAGCAGAAAGTCAGTTTATTGTACACAATCGGTCAATTGCAGCTTGCCGTTGGCTGGAAACTGTACGTTTGTGTCACTGGAATGCACTAATCACCCAAAAAATATTACCGCCAGCCGGCGTCTAAATGGATTTAACTCTTTGAACGTACAATAAGTAACGATTCTGTGTCCCTGAGTAACGATTCTGTGTCCCCGAGTAACAATTCTGTGTCCCCGAGTAACAATTCTGTGTCCCTGAGTAACAATTCTGTGTCCCTGAGTAACAATTCTGTGGCCCTAAAGTCTCTGTGGCCCTAACTCTGTCCCTCAATACACAGAGGTCTGTCTCTCTTTAATGACCGGAGGCTAATGGAGAATTCGAAGATGGCCGCAATTTATAGCTCCACCATTACACAGTGCTGGCTGGCTGGCTGCTGATTGGCTAATGCGATCACATGACTCATGAATGCATTATGGGTCAGCGCGCCTTCCCAGAGATCCCCGCCCCATCTTCTCTGTCCATTTTCTCCTGTCGCCACACATGTCGCCGCCATTTTTGGGAAAATTTGATTCGTGCATCCGAAGTTTACTAATCTTCGGATTCGTCGCGAATCGAATTTTTCCAAATCTTCTAAACGAATTCCACTTCGTCATGTTCGATTCGCTCATCTCTAATTATGAACTATTTTGTTGTTTATCGAGCAAAAAGTAAAACATACAGCAGCAAGTCAATACCACCCAAAGAAAGTTCTATTTGTCTGAAAAAACTGATATAAATTTAAGATGGGTACAATGTGGCATGACCGCACAATTGTCATTCAAAGGGTAACAGTGCAGAAAGATGAAAATTGGCCAGGACAGGAAGGGGGTAGGAGTACCCAGTAGGCAAGTGGTTAATATCATTGACCCATCAATACCCAGGAGCTAATGTACAGATAAGTAGCATGTGCACCAAGTGAGATTCTGCTAGGCCCCACCCACAAAATTGCAATTACCTGTCCCTCACATGTTATAAACATATTTGCAATGGCCACACTTACTTTACATATAAGGATCATCTCCTCAGTTGAGAACTGTGCTCTCGCCATGTCCAAATGCCAATAAAGTTATCAAAATTTTCAACTAACACAAAACCTCCAACCACTTCTCATCCACTTACACTCCCCACAACCACTTCCGGGTGCGCGCACACGTGATGACGGACTTCCGGGAGGATAGCCGTTCATGCGCCATGGGGACACCTGTTTGGCGCTTATTTGTTTGCAATCGCGCATTTCTATGCGCGGCTATGATAGCTTTCGCGAATGTGTGTTTCTTATTGATTTGTTTTTTTAACCTTGGCTAATATATATTTGTTGCCAAAGGCCAAAAATCAACAAAGTGTGGACTATTTTATTACTGTAAATCGAATTGTAGAAAACCTGTAGCTGGCTGCACAGTGAATGTGACATATTCATTAGTACATAATATTGTGGTGCAAGCGGGTTTTTTTTTTTTTTTTTTTTGGTTTTGAAAAAGCCAGTTTGCACCCACTTGCATATTCACGCTCTTACAAGCTACATTTGAGCAGATTATATAAGTATACAAAGTAACTATTAAGGTTGTTCATATATTGAACATAAAATAAACACAAAAACATTGGTCAAACATTTATTGAATCAATATATCTTCATTTATTTGGTCAGCAGGAACAAGTAGGTACAGTGAATATCTTGGTGAGTCACAAAAATAGGATGTGGCAAAAATAAAACACTCCTGCTCATAAGAGCTTACAATCTAAAGATACTTCTAATGAACTATGCGTGCACAGGTTATAGCAGGGGAAGATGAATCAAGCGAAATTTTCGTGCACATAGGATTTACTTACACAATCACTTAGTATAAAGAGCCATTCACAAAAAAAGTCTACAGATCAAAATATCAAGAAAACAAAGCATGTGAAAACAAAAACCCTCCCACCTCTACAAATCCCCTCCCACCTCTACAAATCCCCTACACATACATTTGTCAGCAGGTTTGTCAGAAAAATGCATTGGAGTCTAAATGAGCAGGCAAAATTAAAACAAGAGCAGATTTTAAACAAAACGATTGACATGTGTGAGGCTTTCAATGCAAAGAGAAAAAACACAATCATTGTGCAATAACACACAACACACACTTTACAAGGCCAAAAATATGCAAACATTTCCAGCCCACTTCCAAACACAGCCTGAGTGGTGTCTGGGGCAATTCAGCACAAAATCTCTTCTTCCCCCAAACCACACCATGCAAGGACTTAGTCAAAAACCACACGGCCTAGTAACAGGCCAAATCACTCACTACTGCACGTCTTTATATAAGCTAGGTTCTATTTGGAGCAGGGCAAACAAGGCCCCACACCCAATGAAGCCACACCCACCACTGACCTTAATTTGGTCAGTGAAAGTGTTTTCACTTGATGAATCCGCTTCCTACCTGCATTAACCCTTGGTATACAGGCCCCACAAATCAGAAAGAAATATACAGTGAAATGTACGTGTGCAGCATACAACAGAACATTGAGCAGGGATGTGAAAGGGAACCCCAATTGGAACCTTTATTGCTACTACGGTCACAATTCCCTCCAGATTCTCGCATGAGTTAAGACAGTCACATGACCACATCTTGTATGCAATACTGAAAATGACAAATCGATTTGACTAGTATGGTGAATTTCCCATCAATTGGCAAAACAATCCAGAAATCAAACATCACCAAACATTACACTCTGGGAAAAGCTGATTTACAAATCATGCGACTTACAGTAAAGTTGACCATTTCAATGCAATTTTCAAGACATCTGACACAGATCTCTATGCAAATTGCCACTAAAGTAGTACATGTACTACTTAAGAAATCAATGTTTGAAACACACCCATATGGTCGCTCTAATAGCAGACAATAGGGTGCGACTTTGCAGACGATTTACAACTTGCATGTTGTGCAAATCACATGCTAAGTCCCACTCAATGTGCACGCTATTGGAGCGTTCATATTGTTGTGGTTCAAACTTGGTAGGAGCCGCAAGTAATAATAGAGTAATGAATACACTACTTTTCATGCAATTTGCTGAGAGATCGGTGTCGGATGTCTTGCAAATTGCACTTAAAATCACCATGTACCCCGACTTTGAAATCATGCAACTTCTATGCAAGTCACATGATGTGACTGTGGTGTCAATAACACCACTTAGAAATCTGCTTTAATGTGACCGGGTAGCCCCCAGTAACATTGTTTGCGATTGCCATGCAATTGGCATGACAGGCGACTTGCAAATCGTAGACCAAGTCGCACCCTATTGGCCACTGTAGGCTCTGTTCACATCCAATTGGATTGTGAACTCGTGCAACTTCACTGTATGTTGGACAATTGCCGCATCGGATTAGATGTGACAGTGGTGTTAGCCCCCAGTAACATTGGGTGCAATTTGCCATGCAAAGGGCAAGCTGCTGGCCATGCCAATCACATGACAAGTCACATCCAGGGTGTGCAATTTCAGGTGCGATTTGTGAATTGACATGGTACCTGATATTGGATATAATGAATGTGAATGTGTGTGTATTAACATACGCCATTTGTTGCAGCGAGAGTTCAAAGGTATTTGAAAATTTTGTCCATTTATTAGCAATTTAACATCTAGACTCAAATAGAAATCGCAATGCTACACACAATTGAAAACACAACTAGTTAGTAATTCTCTAGAAAACACAGAAAAATTGGCAACTTAAAGAGTAATTTTCAATTGCATATAGTGTGAGCGAAGCAGGAAAATCAACAAAGGAAATAAATCTTTGAAGGTACCTGCCTGCTGGGATAAGGGTCTGCTTTGTATTTGGTGGAAAATCCATGCCAGTATTTGTGACACGTTTGATATGTGGATTCACCAACCAAGTCTTTTCTCTCTCGCTCACTCTTCTGTATGTCTCTCTTTATCACTCTTCAGTATGTATCTCTCGCTCACTCTTCTTCATCTCACTGCCTCGCTCTTCTCTCTCGCTCACTCTTCTGAATGTTTCTCTTTATCACTCTTCAGTATGTATCTCTCGCTCACTCTTCTTCGTCTCACTGGCTCGCTCTTCTCTCTCTCTGTCAGCTCTTTGCTTGCCAAATCCTTCACAAAAGTGGGTGGAGTGTAAACCATCATTATCAAATCTATTAGTGATTCAGGCCCTTATCTTATACCATTGTATGACATTCACATAAGGTGCAGCTTTGAAGGTGTTTCAACAGACAAGGCCTCATTCTAATTCACATTTTAGGGATCATTTAGACAGAAAGCAAAGATGTTGCCAGAACATGTATGTGAAGACAGCCACACACGGAGATCATGCTACTTCCTTGGTTGGGATTCAAACCGACAATCCTAGAGTTGTGAGGCAGTAGTGCTAACCACTAATCCACAGAGCTACATTGCTAACCCAGCCTGTATTTCTGTGTGGTGAATCAATCCTAAGTCCCTGGGCAAGGTCAGTGTAACTAGCCAGATATCTCCAATGTGACACAAATGTTGTGCTATGTTGCCAATTCAGATGTATGTTGATTCTATGTATCCCAATACAAAGGATTGCAATACTAATACAGGCGTACCTCGGTTTACCAACGCCTCAGGGAACATCATATTTGGGGTACAAATGCCAAACCATTTCAGTTAATTGGTCTGTTTACAAATGTTTGAATAATTTGGTATGGGCATGTGGCCTGGTATGGTTCAGGAGGGGGGGGGGGACGCTCGCTCGCCCCCCCCCCCCTTTCCTGACCTGCCGGGCTGCATGCTCGGATAAGTATCTGTTATGGATTTTGGGGGGGTACCCCATGCTGTTTTTTATTTAATTTCAGCGTGGAGTTACCCCTTAACATCCATACGAGACCCGAAGGGCTTAGTATGGATGGGAGGGGGGACCCCACACTGGGTTTTTTAACAATTGTTTATAATTCCCTGCAATACTTTTACATCAACTGTCAGTGGGGAACTCCGCCAACAGCTGAAACATGAGCGCTGCATTGGTTTTCGCTACTAAAATGCTGCATGAGTTGATAACATAACTCATGCGGGATTGTAGGAGCGACAGCCATGTGTTAAAGTTTCAACTGTCATTAATTTCATTCAGCTGCGGAACCATGTACCGCAGACTCCTTCACGTGGGGGGGGCGGGATCTGGGGGCCCCCTTGTTAAAGGGGGCTTCCAGATTCTGATAAGCCCCCCGCCCGCAGACCCCCACAACCACCGGCCAGGGTTGTGGGGAAGAGGCCCTTGTCCTCATCAACATGGGGACAAGGTGCTTTGGGGGGGAGCCCCCCTGCCCCAAAGCACCCCCCCATCTTGAGGGCATGTGGCCTGGTATGGTTCAGGAGGGGGGGGGGCGCTCGCTCGTCCCCCCCCCCTTTCCTGACCTGCCGGGCTGCATGCTCGGATAAGGGTCTGGTATGGATATTGAGGGGGACCCACGCTGTTTTTTTTTTAAATTTCAGCGTGGAGTTCCCCCTTAATATCCATACCAGACCTGAAGGGCTTGGTAAGGATGTTTGTTTTTTTTTTTTTTTTTTATTGCGGACCTTTATTTTTACATTCAGCTGTCAAAATAAATATTATCTAGACCTTTGAAATAAGTAAAATCATTACAGAAATAATTATAAAGGATAAGAAACAAAAATAGAATCACTAGAACTAAGGAAATCTAATTAGATTACATGAAGATATGCCGAGTGCTGTTTATTAAACACAGTAGTCGCGACCGAGTGCCGGCTGCCAGAGGAATCCACAGTAAGATTCACTATTAGGCAGTGGCTAAAAAACAAACGCCCATGGCAGAAGTCTAAAATGTGTTCTGCACATGCTCAGTTCTATCTGCCAAAGACACTGCACGGGCGTCTAGATTTTTACTGTGTTGATTTCCTTGAAAAAAACGATTTTTAACACATTCTTAATTTTTTTGGAAATAGCAGATATTGTTTAAAGTGAAGTCCTGATATTTGGCAAAGCAAATTTCTAAGTGAACATGTCTCTGCAGTGATTTTTCATGGTGTTAGACGTGCTTCTTAGCAAGTCTGCTTTGTGAGTCTGATTCCGGGCGTGTGTCTTTTTGTGAATTAGATTGGACATCTGCTTATGGGCGCTGGTCAATAGTGAATTTGGTTGCAGGGTAAAAAATAGACGGTCGCCCATGAAAAGTGGGCTTAAGCCCATGAATATGCACCCACGCCCAATAGTGAATCAAGGCCTAGAAGTTATATACATTGTATAATAATCTTTGCCACTATTAATACAGCCTATATAGAAAGCTTATCAAGATATAGTGGGCTGAATTGCAACATCAAAATGACAAATACAAAATATAATAGAAAAAGAATAGAAAAAGTAATAATCAAAAAATGAAATAAAATAAACTAAACTATATATAAAAATATTAAAATAAAAATACACTAAGTTGTAACTACCTAATAAATACACTATGTGTGCTATATATTTAAAAGAATAAAGACCTCTACATTGGCATTTAGTACATCATTTATCACTGATGAAACATGTAAGGTCAAATTCCTTATTAAGACCTCCTGGGGCCAAACATCCTAACTCATAAATCCAAACAGATTCTTTCCTACTAATTTCTTGAACTAGATTGTCACCCCTCCAATGTGAATAATGTTTTTCTATTCCTCAATATTCAACTAGATCTGCCTTACAATTGTGATATTTCCAAAAGTGCAATGACAGATGATGGTATTTGAAACCTATATTGATGTTATGGATATGTTCTTTTATACGTTCTTTCAGGCTCCGTTTAGTTCGTCCTATATATAAATAGTCAAATGGACATTTTAAAGCATATACGACACCCTTGGTGTCGCATGATATAAATTGCTTTATTTTATATTGACTACCTTATCTCTAATATTCGGTGCTTTAGTATATATAAATCTTGGGTGATCTTTAATTATAGTTTGGAGATCTTTAACTTATTTTAGAATAGGCCAGTGTTTTTTAATGATATTCTGCACATCTTTATGTTGTCTACTATATGGTAATACAATAGTTAAATCCATATTTTCAGTATTGAACTTATTTCCAGTTTCTAATAGACTGGTTCTATCTATATATTCGATTTTCTATTTCTTTTTTATAGCCCTTATCTGTGAACCTTTTTATAAACACTTTACTTTGTTCTTTATAGTCATTTATGTTTGTGCAATTTCTTCTAAGACGGAGGAATTGTCCCCTTGGTATATTTTTATTCCAGGGTTTATGATGGCAGCTATTGACTGGTATGTATGAATTACGATCCGTTTTTTAAAAATAATTTTTCATGTATATATAAGGTCCAGTATTTATTAACCACTTGAGCTCCTGAGGATTTACCCCCCTTAATGACCAGGCCTTTTTTTGCTGTTTGGCGCTGCACTAATTCAAATGATAATTGCGCGGTCATGCAATGCTGTACCCAAACGAAATTTACATCCTTTTTTTCACACAAATAGAGCTTTCTTTTGGTGGTATTTTATCACCTGTGCACTTTTTATTTTTTGCGCTATAAACAAAAAAAACACAAAAATTAACCACTTGCCGCCCAGCCACTGTAGATATACGGTGGCAGGGCGGCACTCACAGGCAAAACCACGTTTTAAAACGCGGTTCTGCAAAACAGGTAGGGGGCGCACGCGAGGCGCGTGCACGCCCTACCTGTCCCGCGGGTGTCATCAGCGGGTCCCAGCCGCCGGGTCACGGCCAGTGATTACCGGCTTTTTGGCCGCGATGAGCTGTGATTACTGACAGATAACACGGCTGCATTGTTTACACACAGCCTTGTTATCTGTCAGTTGCTCAGCTCGTGACAAGCTGCAGAGGGTTTCTCTGCCTCGATCAGCTCCCACCTCCCTCCCCCCCTCCAGCACACACCCCCTCCCCCTAGTAAAACACTCCCCTCACACAGTGAACACTAAAAATGTTAACCCCTTCCTCCCCATTGCCATTTGTACAGTTTCAGTGGTTTTTTTTTTCACTGATCACTGTATTGGTGTCACTGGGGATGTCAGTGACCCCAAGTCAGTTCCCCCCCAGTGTCAAAATGTCCGCCACAGTCCCGCAGTCCCGCCATAAGTCGCTGGTCGCCGTCATATGTCGCTGATCGCCGCAATATGTCGCTGATCGCCACCATTATTAGTATAAATAAAATAAAAAATCCCAGTATCTTTCCCGCCATTTGTAAACGCTATAACTTCCATGTAAACCAATTAATTTACACGTATTGGGATTTTTTTTAGCAGAGACATGTCGCAGAATGCATTTTGGATGAAATTTGTGCCAAAATTTGATTTTTTAATTTTTTTTACTGGACATGTTTTATAGCAAAAAGTCCAAAATATTGTTTTTTTGTCTCAAAATTGTCAGCCTTTTTTTTTATAGCGCAAAAAATTAAAAACGCACAGGCGATCAAATACCACCGAAAGAAAGCTCAATTTGTGGGAAAAAAAAGGATGTAAATTTAATTTGGGTGCAGTGTTGCATGACCGCGCAATTGTCAGTTAAAGTAACGCAGCGCCATAACACAAATCTCTTCTGTAACCGCTTCCTTACCACCCTACAGCAGAAATACTGCTACAGGGCGGCATGGGTACGCAAAATCACATATATATATACGTAATTCGCGCTCCCGTGGTTTTCACACCCCTCCCAGATAGCGTCATATTGCCCGACAGTACACCAGTCATCACATTTAACCCCTTGATTGCCAGGAGCACGCCCATGTACAATAAACCTCCATTGCTAGTATAGTGTCTGAACGGGTCAATATCTTTGATCAGGTCAGCACTATACCAGCGTTCACATTAGTATAGCATCCGCAAAAACGCAGCGTTAGCGGGATCAGCCCCTGCACCTGCCAACACCTGCGTTAAGCCCCTACGCTTACCCCCCCCCCTTCTCCCCCAGCAAGTGCAGTGTCAGTAGATCACTGTCACTTGATTCATTGCACACAAAACCGCAGTGTTCCCAGAATCAGGCTTGATCTCTGTTAGCACTTGTCGGTAAATTTTGATGACTCTCATATGCAGCAGAGTGCCAGTACTAGTGCCGCTCTACCTTTTGGTGAACTGGCGAGTACCAGCGGTCTAGTACATCCTGGTCTTTCACAAACCTCCTTGATTTTTGGAGCTGTTTTTCACGGAATATCTGTATGCGTTGATTGTGGATCAAAGCAGTCTATATGCACAACAATTTATCGCCGCCAACCCAAATTCAAACCTTGCCAGACCATTTGCATGGAAACTCATTACGGTTTTCAAATTTAAATTTTTTTTGGGCCTAACCCTCAACATGGGCATTACTAAAAGAAATGAATTGCGGTTGTATTGGTCCGCAGACCCCATTCATCATATGCCGTGTTCTCTGCTGCCATGGCCAGGCATAGATATGAGAGTATAATGTGTTTTATGCATTTCAGCGACAATACACTCTGTCATCCTCGGGGTAACCCTGAATTTGACCGGCTCCACAAAATTCAGCCCTTCGCAAATCACCTTACCCTAAAGTTTGCAGATGCCTATACTCCCCAGCAAAACATCTGCGTTGATGAGTCCCTTATTATTTTTTCTGGCTGCCTTGCATTCAAACAATTTCTCCCCTGCAAGCGTGCCAGATATGGGGTCAAGATGTAGAAGACCTGTGAGAGGACAACAGGCTATGCTTATAAGTTTTGGATTTACGAGGGAAAAGATAGTCACGTGGAGCCCCCCGGATGCCCAGACTACATGGGGAGCAGTTTGGGACTTGGTGTCATCATTTCTCCATATGGGGCACCACTTATACGTGGACAATTTTTATTCAAGCGTGCCACTATTTAGACATTTATTCAATCTTGGAACTGGCACTTGTGGCAAAGTGTGACCTAATTGTGCCCACCATTAGAAGTGGGTGGATGCAGGGCGGTATATTCTAATGGTGGGCATACCACACACTTTTTCTGGCAGATATTTCTTCTCATTTTTTCATTCAGTCCACAGGCTGCATACAAAAAAAAAAGAACATAGCATATATACCCAACAAGGACCAGCGACGTACTGGTACATCACTGGATTTGAATGGTTATACCAGGATGATGCCTACAGCTGCAGGCATCATCCTGGTATCGTTTTTTTCAGCCGGTGATCGACTTTCATGTAAAAGCAATCCTAGTGGCTAATTAGCTGCAAGATTGCTTTTACAAGCAGTGGAAGATTATGTCCCCCCTCCCCCGCTGCCTTCCACGGCCTTCTCGGGCAGTTTCGTGCCATCGGGGGAACCTGAGAATGCAGCCGGTGTTTCTGCCAGCTGACCATAGAGCTGATTGGACACCAGAATGATGCCAATCATCTCTATAGTCTAAGAATTCGGAAGCTACAAGCATTTCATCACTTCAGTTTCGCAGGATATAAACAGCGCCATTTGTAAATTGGGAAAGCATCTGATCACACCGATTTTGGTTTGATTAGATAATGTAAGAGCAGAGGAGATATCTAGAGTCTGATAGACCCCAGATTTCTCAAAAAAGAATATGTGACAATGCCCATTGAAGTTATAGGGGTTATTTACATTCCCTGTTATAGCATTAAAAGTGATTAAAAAAAAAAAAAATGAATGGTACAATGTAAAAATAATTTTAAAAAAATCAAAATAACTATAAAAAAAAAAAAAAAAAAAAATTGCCCCTCCCATGTGTGCACACCTGTGTGCACAAGCCTTGACTCTGTGCCGTTATGTAACCAGAGGTTGAACCATGCATGTGAGGTATTGCCGTGAACGTCAGATCAAGGGCAGTAATTCTAACAGTAGACCTCCTCTGTAAATCTAAAATGGTGGCTTTTAAAGGCTATTAAAGCGCTGCCTATGGATATTAAAAATGTTTGCAGTTTGTCGCCATTGAACGTGGCATGCGCAGTTTTAAAGCATGTCATGTTTGGTATCTATTTACTCTGCATACCATTATGTTTTATATTTTAACAAATAATTGGCCAATATATTGTGTTTTTGTGCATTAAAAGTAAAAAAAGTGTATTTTTTTTTTTAAAAATTGCATTTTAAAAATCGCTGCGCGAGTACTATGTGCCATAAAAAATTGTAGTACCCACCATTTTATTCACTAGGGTGCCTGCTTTAAAAAAATATATAATGTTTGGGGGTTTAAATTAATTTCCTAGCAAAAAATACTGAATGTTTTCATGTGAACAAAAAGGCTTGGTCTTCAGGTGGTTAGAAGAGTGAATGAAGTGTGGCATAAACTTCTAATGCTGGGCATAAAACGCCCCCACCCCCCAAAATGACCCCTTTTTGGAAAGTAGTCACCCCAAACTATTTGCTAAGAGGAATGTTGAATCAATAGAAGAATTTATTTTTTTACCACAAGTTTTTGGAAAATGACAAAAATAATTTTTTTTTTTTTTTACACAAAATTGTCACTTAAATTATTTACTGCTCACACATGCCATGGTTATATGTGGAATTACTCCCCAAAATACATTTTGCTACTTCTTCTGAGTATGGGGGTACCACATGTGAGAGACGTTTTGGCAGTCTAGCGAAGTACAGGACCCCAAAATCCAATAAGCACCTTCAGGCTTTTAAAGGGCTTTATTTCCTCATTACACTTCCAGACTACCTATCACAGTTTCGGAGGCCCTGAAATGCCAGGATAGCACCTAATCCCCCCAAATTACCCCTTTTTGGAAAGTAGAAACCCCAAGGAATATGATAAGAGGCATGGTAAGTATTTTGCAGATCTCATTTGTTGCCACAAGTTTTTGGAAAATGAAGAAAAAAAACAAAAACATATTTTTTCTGTTCTTTTTTTATATTTCAAAACCTTGTGAGAAAAAATGAGATCTGCAAAATACTCACCATGCCTCTTTTTAAATTCCTTGGGGTGTCTACTTTCCAGAAAGGGGTCATTTGGGGGGGTTTGGGGCTATCCTGGCATGTCAGGGCCTTCGAAACTGATAGGTAGTGAGGAAGTGTAATGAGGAAGTTACGCACCTTCAGGCTTTCAAAGTGGTCATTGGATTTCAGGCTCCTGTATGTGGCTAGGCTCCCAAAAAGTCTCACACATGTGGTATCCCCATACTCAGTAGAAGTAGCAGAATGTATTTTGGGGTGTAATTCCACATATACCCATGGCTTGTGCGAGAAAGAAATCATTTAAATGACAACTTCGTGTAAAAAAAAAAGAAAAAAAAGTTTTTGTCATTCTCCAGAAACTTGTGGAGAAAAATAAATCTTCCATGGACTCAATATGCCTCTCAGCAGATAGCTTAGGGTGTCTAGTTTCCGAAAAGGGGTCATTTGAGGGTGTTTGTACTATTCTGGTATTTTAGCACCTCAAGAAATGTGATGGGCAGTCAGAAAGTAAAAGCTGTGTAAATTCCATTATCTATACCATAGTTTGTATACGCTATAACTTTCACAAAAAGCAATCAATATACACTTATTGGGATTTTTTTTAACCAAAAACATGTAGCAGAATACATTTTGGCCTAAATATATGATGACATTTTAGTTTTTTTAGATATTTTTTATGATCAAAATGAGAAAATATTGTTTTTTTCAAAAAAAAAATTTTTCTTCAAAAATTTTCTGGTTATAGCGCCAAAAATAAAAAGTGCACAGGTGATCAAATACCACCAAAAGAATGCTCTATTTGTGTTAAAAAAATGACATAAATTTCATTTATGTACAATATTGCATGACCGCGCAATTGTCCGTTAAACTAGCGCAGCGCTGTATAGCAAAAAAATGTCGTAAATTGCAGTATCTATACCATAGTTTGTAGACGCTATAACTTTCACACAAAGCAATCAATATACGCTTATTGGGATTTTTTTTATCAAAAACATGTAGCAGAATACATTTTGGCCTAAATTTATAACCAACTTTGAGTTTACTATATATTTTTTATAGCTGAAAGTAAAAAATATTGTTTTTCTTCAAAATATTTGGTCTTTTTTTGTTTATAGCGTAAAAAATAAAAAGCGCACAGGTGGTCAAATACCACCGAAAGAAAGCTCTATTTGTGTGAAAAAAAGGACGTAAATTTCGTTTAGGTGCAGCATTGCATGACCGCACAATTATCAGTTGAATTAGTGCAGCGCCAAGTAGCAAAAAGAGGCCTGGTCATTAAGGGGGGTAAATCCTCTGGAGCTCAAGTGGTTAAAAAAAAAAATATTTTCTACTTTCAGCTATAAAAAATATATTGCAAACTCAAAGTTAGTCATAAATTTAAGCCAAAATGTATTCTGCTACATGTTTTTGGTAAAAAAAAATCCCAGTAAGTGTATATTGATTGCTTTGTGTGAAAGTTATAGCGTCTACAAACTATGGTATAGATACTGTAATTTATACCTTTTTTTGCTATACAGCGCTGCACTAATTCAAATAATAACGCAATGCTGTACCCAAACGAAATTTACGTCCTTTTTTTCACACATATAGAGCTTTCTTTTGGTGGTATTTGATCACCTGTGCGCTTTTTATTTTTTGCGCTATAAACAAAAATAAAAACACGAACATTTTGAAAAAAAACAATATTTTCTACTTTCAGCTATAAAAAATATATTGTAAACTCAAAGTTAGTCATAAATTTAAGCCAAAATGTATTCTGCTACATGTTTTTGGTAAAAAAAATCCCAATAAGTTTATATTGATTGTTTTGTGTGAAAGTTATAGCGTTATATAGTTATAGCATGCTCGGATAAGGGTCTGGTATGGATATTGAGGGGGACCCACGCTGTTTTTTTTTTTAAATTTCAGCGTGGAGTTCCCCCTTAATATCCATACCAGACTTGAAGGGCTTGGTATGGATGGGAGGGGGGACCCATGCTGTTTTTTTATTATTTATTTAATTCATGGAAATAATTTAAAATTCAGCTGTCAGTGGGAAACCCCGATGACAGCTGAAACATTCCTTCTGTCCCTGCAGAGAGCTCCGCTATTATATTTGACATTAAAAAGTATAGAGACTGCAACATTGTATCTATTTGTATCCATTCCGGATATAGATGTTTTTATTCAGATACATATAGATACAATGTTGCAACCTTTATACTTTTTAATGTCAAATATAATAGCGCAGCTCTCTGCAGGGACAGAAGTCATTACTTCGCTATTATATTTGCTGGCCATAGACGGGGCGAAAATCGGACATTTTTTTTTACCATTGGTGGTAACGTTGGCCCATTGAACAACCAATTTTTGATTTTTTTTTTTTTAAACGGTCAGTTCCCACCCCATATATGGCCTGCATTTTTCTTTTTCTTCTTTTTCTTTATTCTTCTTTTTCATTTTCTTCTTCTTTTTCTTATTTTTCTTGCAGGTCATGGCTCATGTGCAGATTTTTTATCTGTTAAAAGATCAGCCAATTTGCCGATCATTGCAGCTAAAATCGGCCGATCTGCAAAATCGGCTGATTTTTATCCAAATTTACCAATTAAAAAAGTGGCAAAATCCCCAAAAATGGCTGACCAATTACCCAATAATGGCCCGAAAATCAGCCGATTTTTTTTCCGGACGATTTTTGACCCATCTAAAGCAGGCCATAGATGGGTCTAAAATCGGCCGATTTTTTTGCCGAAAAAAAAAATCGAACGATTTTCGGGCCGTTAGTGTATTAATTGGCCAGCCGTTTTTCGGGATTTTGGCACATTGTTTTTATCAGTAAATTTGGAAAAATAAATTTCCAACTTTACTGATAAACAAAATATTCTAAAATCCTGAAAAATGGCCGACCAATTATCCCACTAACGGAAGAGGCCCTTGTCCCCATTAACATGGGGACAAGGTGCTTTGGGGGGGAGCCCCCCTGCCCCAAAGCACCCCCCATGTTGAGGGCATATGGCCTGGTATGGTTCAGGAGGAGGGGCGCTCGCTCGTCCCCCCCCCTTTCCTGACCTGCCGGGCTGCATGCTCGGATAAGGGTCTGGTATGGATTTTGGGGGGATCCCCAAGCTGTTTTTTATTTAATTTCGGCGTGGAGTTCCCCCTTAATATCCATACCAGACCCGAAGGACTTGGTGTGAATGGGAGGGGGGACCCCATGCCGTTTTATATTTATTATGGTGCTGGTTTTTAAATGTAATTCTCCCTTTTTTTCTTCACTATAGCTCAGAAATTCACCTGTCACTTCCCCCAGCTAAAAGAGAAAGTTTTCTTGGAATTTATATCCCTAAAGGAAACAATGTTTAGTTTGAATTTATTAAAAGATACAAAGTTTTCTGTAACTTCGGGGAAAGTGACTTCTAAGCTTGTGAACTATAGTGAAGAAAAAAAAAAGGCTGGCATTTGCATTTGAAAATCGGCGCCGACATACACTTTGTATTACGAAAAAAATTATTAACAATTGTGGATTTTCATTCAAACCAAAAATTACGTTAACCGAGGCGTTGGTAAAGCGAGGTACGCCTGTATTAGTATTGCAATCCTTTGTATTGGGATACATAGAACCAACATACATCTGAATTGGCAACATAGCACAACATTTGTGTCGCATTTGAGATATCTGGCTAGTTACACTGACCTTGCCCAGGGACCTAGGATTGATTCACACCACAGAAATACAGGCAGGTTTAGTGTTCAACAGCTCCATGGATTAGTGGTTAGCTACTACTGCCTTACAATGCTAGGGTTGTTGGTTTGAATCCCAACCACAGCAATGAATTTGCATGATCTCTGTGTGACTACCCTAACATACATGTGCTGGTGGCAGCATCTTTGCTTTCTGTTTAAATGATCCCTAGAATGTGAATTAGAATGAGGCCTTGTCTGTTCAAACACCTTTAAAGTAGCACCTTATGTGAATGTCAAACCATGGGATGAGATAAGGGCCTTGACTAATGATTGATTGGATAATGCTGGTTTGCGCTCCACATCCTTTGGGAAATCCATAACAGACCCTTATCTGAGCATGCAGATACCGCATTCCTTCAAAGATTTATTTCCTTTGTTGAATTGCCTGCTTGGTTCACACTAGATGTGATTTAAAATTGTGTTTTTTGTTGGCAATTTCACCGTGTTTTCTGTAGATTTACCAATGAGCTATTGCGTTTACAATAGAAATCACAATGCAAAACACAATTGAAGTCTATATGTGAAATCGCTACAAAATGCTGAAAAAGACGAGAACTACTTTTGAAATTGTGCTGCAGCAAATCGCTTACGTTAAGACACTCACATCCACATTCATTAGATCGGATATCAGATACAATTTCAATTCCCAAATCGCACCTGAAATCGTGCACCCTGGATGCGACTTGGTATGCGATTTGCATGGCATGTGACTTGCAAATTGTATGCCAAGTCACACCCTATTGTCTGCTATTAGAGCAGTCACATGGGTGCGTTTCCGACACTGATTTCTAAAGTAGTACATGTACTACTTTTGTGACGATTTGCATAGATATCTGTGTCAGATGTCTTGCAAATCGTAAGGAAATCAGCATCTTCACTGTACGTCGCACAATTTCTAAAACGGCTTTGATGTGACCGCGTTGTAAGGCCTTTTTATGTTTGATTTCCTGAGTGTTTTTCCAATTTATGGGAAATACCGCATACTAGCAAAAGTGAATTGACATTTTCAGTATTTGCATGCGAGATGTGGTCATGTGACTGCCTTAACTCATGCGATAATCTGGAGTGAATTGTGCCCATAGGGCCAAGAAATATTGCCAATAGGGTTCCCTTTCACATCCCTGTTCAATGTTCTGTTGTATGCTGCACAGGTACAGTTCACTGTGGCTTTCTTTCTGACTCTGATTTCTGGGGCCTGTATACCAAGGGTTAACGCAGGTGGGAAGAGGTTTCATCAGCTGCAAACACTTTCTCTGCCCAAATGAATGAAAGCGATGGGTGTGACCTACCTTATATATAGAGATGCAGTTGGGGCTGATTTTTGCCTGGTATAGGCACATTATTACTGCAAGTCCTTGTCTGTGGTGGTTTGGGGAGGAAGAGAAATTGTGGTGAATTGCCCCAGGCCACACTCACGCTGTGCTTTGATGTGGTCTGTAAATGTTTTGCATGTTCTTCCTTCTAAGGTGTTTGTGTGTTATTGTACAATAATTGTGTTTATTACCTTTGCATTGTAATCCTAACACATGTCCATTGCTCTGCTCTTCCAAGTTTGCTTTATTTAGAATGAAATGCAGTTTTCAGACAAACCTGGTGAGAAATGTATGTGTGGGTGATTTGGGGAGGGGGGAGGTGTTTATATTTTGGCACGTATGTATTTTTATATTGATATTTTGATCTGCAGCTTCTGTGAATAAGCCCAAGTGATTAATATTAACAATTTGTTTCCTGCTGTAACCTGTGAAAGCACAGTTCATTAGAAGTATAGTCTTTTAGATTGTAAGCTCTTATGAGCAGGACCGTTCTATTTTAGCAACATCAATCCTGTTTTTTTTTTTTTTTTTTCCCACACCAAGATATTGAATGTAGCTTTTTCTTGTCCACATAAATGTGGAATGTGTATTTGATCAATAAGCATTTGTACTATGTATTTTTGGGGGGGATTATTTCATGTTTTAGTTGTATGTTGCACAGTGGCTAAATGGTTAGCACTTCCACCTGGCAGTACTAGGGTTGTTGGTTCGAATCCCAGCCATGGCACCTCCTGCCTGGAGTTTGCATGTTCTCCCTGTGCCTGTTTCCTCCGGGTACTCCGGTTTCCTCCCACACTCTAAAGACATGCTGGTAGGTTAATTGGATCCTGTCAAAATTGGCCCTAGTATATGTATGAATGTAAGTTAGAGCTCTTAGTATGCCCCTTGAGGGTTAGGGACTGATCTGAATTTACCACATCTATATGTAAAGTGCTGCGTAAATTGACAGCGCTATATAAGTATCTGAAATGTACTAGCACCCATACCACTTATTTTTGCTAGCTATATAATATGCCAAAATCTTCCTTGTTAGAGTGCACATGTTCAAGTATGTCCAAAATAACAAACCAAAAGCCCTCTATTGCATGACAAGACCATGTTATGTACCAATGAATAGGTCGTGTTCAATGTGCAGCTAGCTATTCTTTTTCTACAATCCTCTCAACAGTAATAAATTGGGCCCCCAATTTATGTTGACTTTGGGCCTTTACTGGCAAATATATATTCGCCAATGTCATATACACAGTATAGCTGCAAGAATACATTCACCAATGCAAAATCTACAATAGAACTGCAAACATGTATTTGCGAATGTCATATACACAATGGAGCTGCATGTAAAATTGCTATGATGCACAAATAAACGCCAAGACGGCTGTTGGAGGAGGCGCTAGAGCAGCTGTCATACTGGAAATACGTCATGCCGTTTGTGGAAGGATGTTTGCACACACCCGGAAGTGGGGAGTGTGAGTGGATGGGAGTGTAGTTAAGAGAGTTTAGTGGTAATTTGCAAGTCTATTTTTTAGTTTTGTGAATTGTTCTTTTGTGGAATTCCAGACCACATCTCGACATGGCGAGATCGCTGTTCTCCACCGTGGAGCTGATCCTCATTTGCTGGGGAAACATTACTAATAATTGTTGTATTTTCAGTTGAAAACATGTCCAATTCCTAGATCCATTGAGGTACATAGCAGAGGTTCAAGGTTCTTCCTAACTATACAGGTGGCACAGACACAAGCATACACCCAGGGCCACTGTTAGATATCATGGGGACCCGTACAGCATACCTGACAGCCCCCCACCGCCAGAGAAAATATCCAAATTATATTTATGGTAAAAATACACTAAAAACATTATTAATGGACATAATCCCAACCATATTCCTGTGAAATCTAAATGATAAAACTGTACTGAGTTCATAAATAAAGCTGTGTGTGTAATTGAGGTTTTGGGGCTCATGGGTGCTGTGGCCTGTAGAGTGGGAATCAGTGGTTGGTTTTTGTGGCTATCGCCGTTTGCAGGCAACCTATGTTACACTATGGAATTGCTGCAGGCCATAATTTGACAAGCATATGGGTGCAGGTGTACAGCCCTGAACACAGTGAGCATTCAGGGCCACCTCCCCACGCCATCACACCTGTCAGATTAAAACCTGTGTTCATACAGCTGCTGTGTCCCCATAGTGTAACAGGTGGCTCTAGCCACATAAACAACCCACTCATTCATGCTGTACAGGCCAGAGGACCTGTGTGAATGGGGCATTTTTTACTTTTTTTTTTTTTTTCCTCAGCTCGTTAATTTCAATGGCCTGCCTAATGTGTGTGTGGGAACATGCAAAAATACTGCAGTCATATTATTTTAAAAGTGTTTTGCACCTAACCGTGCACATCTGCAAAGGGCATTGCATTTCTTTGCTGTGCTGGAAAATGTGTGTTCTTGCATGCGTTTCTGCACCACCAATGGTGTTCACACTATAGAAACAGTCTAGATGTGTTCCTGATGCGTTTTTGCATGCTGTTTTGGCATGCATGTTTAGTGTGTTCCAGTACATTTTGGATGCGTTTTGGACACGTTGCATTGCATTTTTGTATCCCTTCCAGTTAGTTTTCTACTTTCTTTTTATTCAATTTAATTAGGGACATGTGCGTTTTAGTACATTTCAATGTGTTCTAGTACAGTTCTGTGCAGAAACAATGCAGCGTGGTCAACTTTGTTTACAGCACCTGCAATGCACTGAAAATGCAAGCGCTGATGTGAACCATGACATTGACAACCGTATAACCTTCTTTCTGTGCGTTTGTGATGCCGAAAAAGCAACTGAAACACATGTAGTGTGAACTGGTCCTAAAGATTATTAGAGGTAAGGGAACGGGACTGACCAGGGATTGTGAATTCAATCAGACTAGTGGTGATATACGATTGTATACAATGTACGATTGTATATAGCAATATATATATGTATATAGCAATCGAATAATAATGTGAGAACTGAGCTGTAGCTGATAGAAAATGAGACACATTCACTTGATCAGTAAATAGTTAAAAAGAGTGGGGCGGTGATCCATAGATTTGCATATGGGACAGGTGATGATGGGGTGGGGGAGGGGGTCAAGTTGTATAAGGAGACAGATTTAAAAGAAGAGAAAAAAGTTACAATGAAATATACACAGCATGAAACTTGCACATTTCCTAATTGGCAGAAGAACAGTACGCAGGTAACATTCATCCACTTTCTAGTCATTAGGCAAAATCATAATTGATTGATCAATATTCCTGGCACTGACACAACCCAGAAAATTGATCTCCATTTTTTGGGATGTAGCCATGACTGGGATTAGAACCCATGACCCAAGTGCTGTAAGTTCTGAGCTCTAACCACTAAACCACTGTGGGAGACACAGTTTGAGCTATAATGTAGAATAGTTACATTGTTTAAAAATGATAAAGCGAGTGCTGGTCAAATGATATAGACTACTAAAATGGTATTACACAAGATAAATATAACCACGAACAGTAGTGCATGAACTCGTGAAAGGTCATCCACGCCTGTGACAGTGTACTACACTATTAAGCACCTTTCTGGCTCCTACGGCTGAGATAATTCCTCCCCAGGACCATTTGGGCACCCACCCTGATGGATGGATGGAGCTGGATGACTAACCCATAGCTGCCAGCATACCGCTGCACCCCCAGATGTGCGATGTGTATAACCCATGCGCATTAATACTTTTGTTCTGGTGAGTGTAGACCAGTCCCAAGGGTGGTTTACCTTTCACGAGTTCATGCACTACTGTCCGTCACGGAGAGACCACACGTGCCATTCATAGGCACTCTCTGAGTTGGTACTCTCACACGAAGGACATTCCATTATTCAGGAATGATTATATGAACCTATTTTAGCACCATTTACCATTTTACATCATTATTGCAATTCTTTGCACTTTTTGGTTTTTACATGCGTTCATTATTGATCACATGCATTTATAGCGCTGCACTTGTCTTTAACATAGAATAGTTACGTGATTACAGAGAATGAAGATATCTAATTATATTGGGAAATTAGAAGTATTCAAATTATTTGAGCTATAAGTGTGAAAATGTTTAACATTTGAAAATAGAATGTATGACATTCATTAGTAAATGCATTAGTTTCCTGATCATTTTGGAGAAACAGCAAAAAAAAAAAAAAACAATTCTAATATAGGTGTACTATTTATTACATTCTAAAGATTCTCTTTTGCTAATAGGAAAATGTCAATGCTAATAAAGCCCACACTTGTGCGCCATCTAGTGAATATATCCGGTATTGCACCTAAAAATGTGCCAGACGCGATACCACATTTACTAATAGCAAAGTAGACATTGGTTAATGAGATTGCTAGACGCCGCTCAGAAGACTGACAGGTCTTGATTGATTTAATTGAGTCTGCCTGAATGGTCAGAGTCTGCTAGTAGACTCACGTCTTAGTGAATCAGGGCCACTGTGTCCATGGAAGATTTATTTTTTTTCCACAAGTTTCTGCAAAATGACAAAAACTTTTTTTCTTTTTTTTTTTTTTTACACAAAGTTGTCATTTAAATGATTTATTTCTTGCACAAGCCATGGGTATATGTGGAATTACACCCCAAAATACATTCTGCTACTTCTACAGAGTATGAGGATACCACACATGTGACACTTTTTGGGAGCCTAGCCACATACAGGAGCCTGAAATCCAATGACCACTTTGAAAGCCTGAAGGTGCGTAACTTCTTCATTTCACTTCCCCACTACCTATCACAGTTTCAGAGGCCCTGAAATGCCAGGATAGCACCAAACCCCCCCAAATGACCCCTTTTTGCAAAGTAGACACTCCAAGGAATTTAAAAAGAGGCATGATAAGTATTTTGCAGATCTCATTTTTTCTCACAAGGTTTTAAAATATAAAAAAGAAAAGAAAAAATGTTTTTGTTTTCTGTCTTCGTTTTCCAAAAACATGTGGCAATAAATGAGATGAGATCTGCAAAATACTTACCATGCTTCTTATCAAATTCCTTTGGGTGTCTATTTTTCCAAAAATGGGTCATTTGGGGGGGTTTGGTGCTATTCTGGCATTCCAGGGCCTCCGCAACTGTGATAGGTAGTCAGGAAGTGTAATGAGGAAATAAAGCCCTTTAAAAGCCTGAAGGTGCTTATTGGATTTTGGGGTCCTGTACTTGGCTAGACTGCCAAAATGTCTCTCACCTGTGGTACCCCCATACTTGGGAGAAGTAGAAGAATGTATTTTGGGGAGTAATTCCACATATACATATGGCTTGTGTGAGCAATAAATAATTTAAATGACAATTTTGTGTAATTTTTTTTTTTTTTTGTCATCCAAAAACTTGTGGTAAAAAAATAAAGTTTCTATTGATTCAACATGCCTCTCAGCAAATAATTTGGGGTATCTACTTTCCAAACAGGGGTCATTTTGAGGGGTGGGGGCATTTTATGCCCAGCATTAGAAGTTTATGCCACACATCACTCACTCTAACCACCTGAAGACCAAGCCTTTTCTGACACTTTTTGTTCACATTAAAAAAAATCAGTATTTTTGCTAGGAAATTAAAGTGAACCCCCAAACATTATATATATTTTTAGAGCAGACACCCTAGTAAATAAAATGGTGGGTGGTGCAATTTTTTATCTCACATATTACTTACACGGCGATTTTTCAAATGCAATTTTTTGGCCAATTATTTGGTATGCTATAAAAGATGATGCTATGCTGAGTAAATAGATACCAAACATGACATGCTTTAAAATTACGAATGCCCTGTGCAATGGCGACAAACTGCATACATTTTTAATATCTATACGCAACGCTTTAAAAGCCATTACAAGCTACCATTTTAGATTTACAGAGGAGGTCTAGAGCTATAATTACTGCCCTTGATCTGACGTTCGTGGCGATACCTCACATGCATGGTGCAATCGCTGTTTCCATACTGGCACAGGGTCAACGCTCACGACCGCAGGTGTGCGCGGATGGGCGAGGGTCTTTTTTTTTTCTGATTTATTTAATTATTTTTACACTGTCCCTTTAATTTTTTTTTTTTTTAATCACTTTTAATGCTATCTCAGGGAGGGGGAGGGGGGGCATTTTCTCCCACTGCTTGTAAAGGCAATCCTGCAGCTAATTAACCACAAGGAATGCTTTTACATGAAAGCCCATTGCCAGCTGAAAAAAATTATACCAGGATGATGCCTGCAGCTGCAGGCATCACCCTGGTATAACCATTCAAAGTCCACTGATGTACCAGTACGTCGCTGGTCCTTGTTGGGTGTATATCCTATGTTCTTTTTTTCTTTATGCAGCCTGTGGGCTGAATTAAAAAAAAGAGACAAAATCTCTGGCAGAAAAAGTGTGTGTGGTATGCCCACCATTAGAAACCTCCCTGCATCCACCCACTTCTAATTGTGGGCACACATAAATGGGCCAACAAATATAAAATAGATATGCCGAAGCATAGGGGCCATCCACCCACTGGCCACCCCAGGCCCCCATGCTTTGGCATATATTCTCTTTTTTTTAACTGCGGATGAAAAATCTCATCCGACAGCACTGCACACACCTACTTATGTCTATTCTAAGGCAAGACCCTGTTGCTGTCAGAATAAACAGGTCAGTGCTGCAGCTGAAAGCATTCCTGCAAACAGAAATGGTTAACAATAAAACAGTAACAATAAAAGTAGAACAATCACAAAAATGACAACAACAAAAAAACTATAACTATTTCTATTTTTGGTTTTAAATTTTTTTTTATTTTTTTTTGGGGGGGGGGGGATTTGTACTTTGAAAAAAAAAAGTAAAAAAATTTAAAACTTTAAACATTTTTAAAACAGCTGGTAGGGGCTGTCCAAATGCGATAGCCAGTTTCCTGACTACCAAACATCTTTCGAGACCCTGTGTAAATGTGCCCTGAACTGTGCCGTGCTGTACCCTATACAAATAGTCCACTAGTGTATGGTAGAGGTGGAAGCAGGGCTTGACGCAGAGGCCAGGTTGGCCAGGACAGGAGGGACAACAATAGCGGCTGTCACGCCTAATTCCACGTTTGCTGCAGACACAACATCTTTTTTGGGGTCTTCTTTGGGTTGGGGTATTAGGAATGGTATCGGGAAAATGTCTCATGCAGACGGCTAACTGCATCTGGGATGGGGGTTTGGGGCACAGCACCTTCTGGATACAAAAGGGCCCTGTTGATCTCTAACGGGAAATTTAGGTATGATCCACTATGTCCAGTTGCTTTATAGAGAACAAAAGCATTATATACAGCCAATTGAAATAAACAGACACTTTTATGTACCAGCGTCTGGCTTCTCGGGAAACTAAGTACGGCTTCATCATCTGGTCGTTGAAGTCCACCCCTCCCATGTTAAGGTTATAATCGTGGACACAGAGGGGCTTCTCAACAACACCAGCTGCCGTGGCAATTTGGACGTCGTATCTGTGTGAATGGAAGACAGGAGGTAAACATCCCGTTTGTCCTTTCACTTCACTGCGAGCAATTCTTCGTTTCTCAAGCAGGCTTTGTCCTCCTTTCTAAGACGGGTATTTACAAGCCGTTGGGGGAAGACCCGGCGATTAGATCGCACAGGGCCACATGCGCAAATTCCCAGATTGAACAAATGTCTAAATAGTGGCACGCTTGAATAAAAATTGTCCACGTATAAGTGGTACCCCATATGGAAAAAGGATGACACCAAGTCCCAAACTATCTTGCCACTGCTCCCCATGTAGTCTGGGCATCCGGGGGGCTCCAAGTGACTATCTTTTCCCTCGTAAATCCGAAACTTACATGTATAGCCTGTTGCCCTCTCACAGGTCTTATACATCTTGATCCCATATCTGGCACGCTTGCTGGGGAGAAATTGTTTGGTTAGAAGGCGGCCAGAATATTGAATGAGGGACTCATCGATGCAGATGTTTTTATGGAGAGTATACACATCTGAACATTTTTGGTTAAAGTGATTTACGAGGGGCCGACTTTTGTGGAGCCGGTCAAATTCAGGGTCACCCCGAGGACGACTGAGTGTGTTGTCGTGGAAGTGCATAAAATGCATTATCGTCTCATATCTATGCCTGGCCATGGCAGCAGAGAACATGGACATGTGAACAAGCGGGTCTGTGGACCAATACAACCGCAATTGATTTTTTTTATTAATGGTCATGTTGAGGGTTAGGCCCAAAAAAAATTTAAATTCGGAAACCGTAATGGGTTTCCATGCGAATGGTCTGGCAAGGTTTGAATTTGGGTTGGCGGTGATATATTGTCGTGCATATAAATTGCTTTGATCCACAATCAATGCATAAAGATCTTCTGTGAAAAACAGCTCAAAAAAATCAAGGGGAGTATTTAAATTTGCTGTTTCCACCTGAATTCTGGGTTGGGCAGTGAATGGGGGAAGTAAGTGTGCTGCAGAATTTGTGGGCTGCCAAATCGGGATTTGCAAGCACATCCGGAAGGATACTAGGGGCTCTACAGGCCTGTCTGCGAATTCTTGGTGGCCGCGGGACACTGCTTGTGCTTGCCACTGCACCAGCTTGTACTGCACTTATGGGACTCGCCACGTCACCAAGTGATACTGCAGTGCTTGTATGCATAAGACCAGGATGTACTAGGCCGCTGGTGCTCGCCAGTTCACCAAAAGGTAGTGCGGCACTAGTACTGGCACTCTACTGCATATGAGAGTCATCATGGATTTGTACCACCTCAGCAACCTGGGAATGGGATCAGGTACACCTGATCTTAGCAGGGACCTCTTCCTCGTCGTCTGAGTTATCTGTCAGGGTGCCGCTGCTGTCTATAGGTTCGTATTCTGAGCCTGATTCTGCCAGTGAGTCTTCCCCTTCGCTCTCACTTGACATGCTCAGAATCCTATAGGCCTCTCCACTAGAGTACCTTTACTTGGACATTTTGGCCACTAAATTTACAGGTACCTAGTGCGACTCACAGGAAAAAGAGCGCCTGGCTGTCAGGGAGTGCTTGAACTGCTACAAAAAAATTTACTGGCAAGTGCTAACAGAGATCAGGCCTGATTCTGTAAACACTGCGGTTTTGTGTGTAATATGTATCAAGTGACAGTTATCTACTGACACTGCACTTGCTGGGGGAGAAGGGGGGGGCGTAGGGGCTAAACGCAGGTGCTGGCAGGTGTCGGGGCTGATCCCGCTAACGCTGCGTTTTTGGGGATACTATAGTAATGTGAACGCTGGTATAGCGCTGATCTGATCAAAGATATTGATCCAATCAGACACTATACTAGCAATGGAGGTTTAGCGTGCAAGTAAGCGTGTTCCTGGCAATCAAGGGGTCAAATGTGATTTCTTGTGTACTAGCGGAAAACTGGGGCTATGTGGGAGGGGCGCTAACACTATCGGAAGTCACCAGTGACACTAATACAGTGATCAGTAAAAATCTGTTCACTGTAATCAATGAGACTGGTGACAGGGCAGTGAAGGGGTTAACTGGGGGGGGCAATCAAGGGGTTAAATGGGATTTCTGGTGCACTAGCGGGCAAAGTGGCGCTATCTGGGAGGGGAGCTAACACTATCGGAAGTCACCATTGACACTAATACAATGATCAGTAAAAATCTGTTTGCTGTAATCAATGACACTGGTGACAGGGCAGTGAAGGGGTTAACTGGGGGGGGGGCGATCAAGGGGTTAGACGGGATTACTGGTGTATTAGCGGGCAATCTGGCGCTATCTGGGAGGGGCGCTAACACTATCAGAAAGTCGCCAGCGACACTGATACAGTGATCAGTAAAAATCGGTTCACTGATCAGTGACACTGGTGACAGGGCAGTGAAGGGGTTAACTGGGGGGGATTAAGGGGTTAAACGGGATTACTGGTGTACTGGCTGGCAAACTGGTGCTATCTGGGAGGGGCGCTAACACTATCGAAAGTCGCCAGCGACACTGATACAGTGATCAGTAAAAAATCGATTCACTAATCAGTGACACTGGTGACAGGGCAGTGAAGGGGTTAACTGGGGGGGGGCGATCAGGGGGTTAAATGTGTCCTAGAGTGTTCTAACTGTGGGTATGTGCTGTTTTACTCACGATTTGTATGTCTTCTTCTCTGTCTGGAACGGAATGTGTCCAGGCAGAGAGGAATGACATCATATCCTGTCCCGTGTAACTGTCAACACAGGACAAGATAGGACAGGGACCGATCATACGATTTCAGCCAGACATCACTGGCTGAAATTGAATGATTGATCCCTCCGGGATCAAATGGTGTCACCCATGGGTTGGCGGGAGCGTGCGCGCGCGCGTGCCCCCTGCTCGCGAAAACGTCAGGAGCATGGAGCCCGCTTTAAAACGTGCTTTTGCGCCCCAGTGCCACCCTGCACACGTATATATGCAGTGGCAGGGCGGCAAGTGGTTAACCAAATATCTAGGAAATTAATCTCCTTACTGCTAATATTTCAACTTAATACAATATTTAATATTGTTATTTAAGTCTTCGTATAATTCCACCAGCGCTGTTTCTTTTCCTCTCCATATTAGTATGAGATCATCCATAAACCTTTTGTAGATAACTATTTCTTCTTTTACATTGCTAAAAATTACTCGCTCTCCCCATTTGGCCATATAAAGATTTGCGATACTTGGGGTGAATCTAGCGCCCATGGCCACGCCTCGTATTTGCAAGTAATATTTATGTTGGTACCAGAAATAGTGATGGTTGAGACAAAAGTCTATGCATTTTCATAAATATTTTTGTTGGATATTAGGAAGGTTGGAGTACTTCTTTAAAGCTCAATCGGCTGCTTCTAGAGCCCTTTCATGATCTATAATTGTATACAATGAAGATACATCAGCTGCACTTAATATTAAATCACTACTTCCTTCCAATTCTTGTGTCAATCTAATTATATGTTTTGTGTCTTTAAGATATGCTTGAGTCTTCTCAACCAATGGCTGCAAAAATTGATCGATATATTCACCTAATCTCGATGTCAATGAATTAATTCCATTTATAATGGGTCTAATAGGTGGATTAAGTGCATCTTTATGGATTTTAGGTATGGAATATATGATAGGTATTCTACAAGTGGAAGGAGCCAAATACTTAGCTTCCTTTTCATTCAATATCCCTTTTTTATTTCCGTATTCAATCAAATTAACAAATTTTCTCTTGTAGATGCATGTTAGATTAGAATTCAATAAATTATATGTTTCTGTATCTTTTAACATATTATCCATAGCTGCCTCATAAAACTCTTTGGAAAGAATACCGATTCCTCCCCCCTTATCCGCAGGTCTTATGATGGTGTCTTTCCTGCTATTCAGGCTTTTAATTCCTCTATTCATGAAAGCTTCTTCCTTGTATGCTTTAATTTTAAGTACTTCAAGATCTTCGGTTACTAATTTTTTAAAAGTATTGATATAATGACTATCTATATTTTTAGGATTAAATGTAGATTTGTTCTTTAAATTACTATGTTGAATATTCTCTGGTTCTTTGGGCTTATCTTTCAAAGGGTGTTGGGTAAAATATTTTTTTATTTGTAGCTTGCTTACCAATTTTTGTAGACTCACATATGTGTTAAATTTATTTAATCCTCTATTCGGCACAAATTTTAGACCTCTATCAAGTACTTGCATTTGTTCTTTAGTCAATGATGTGCCACTCAAATTGAAAATCCCCTCTATTGGTTTCTTCTCCTTTTTCTGTTTATTTCTTTTCCTTCCTCCTTTTTCTGTTTATTTCTTCTCCTTCCTCTCTTTCCTCTTTTTCTGATCTTTCTGTAATTTGTGGGTTGCGATAATCCCATCCTAAAAAGGGATTGGGTGGTGGTGAATCTGGATAGTTATGTTCCAGAGGTGAATACCTATTTTGAACAGGTACTTGATAGTGTTGGTAATCACTTTTTCCATATCCTTGTGGCTTAAAACTAGGTGACCTATATTCAGTATAATTGTGTTGATAATAAGGTCTAATTATCATCTGGGATGATATTGATTACCCTTGTAACCATTATACTGGTGTGATCTATATCCCTGATAATTAGGTCTTGGGAGTTCCCCGTTTCCTTGGTGATAATAATCTAATTCCCATTTCTGTTAAAAGGTCTATATTGTGGGGGTATATATCCTTTCTTGTAGCTTGATGTTCTATTTTTCAATGGGGGTTTAGGGGTGACTTTTTTTGGTGTTACAAAACCAATAGATTTTTTAATAGGTGTTTTTTGAATTTCCATATGTTTTTCAGGTATACACTCAGTCCATGTGATTACTTTATTGATGTAATTTTTTGCCATTTAAATACTTGTTTAGAGCTATAATCTTGTATCACTCTTTGGTATATATATATATATATATATATATATCATTTTTTTTGTACAGAATTATGTATCTGAAGTAGGAGCGCGACAATCAGTTTGAGTTTTTTTTTTGATAATTTGGCACATAGAGGATGTGTGGGATGTCAGCGATCCAGTATATCTATATAAAAAATCGGTGGCTCACAAGTAAAAAACTCCATTCATTTATTTATTATGTTTATTATTATGTTTATTTCTTGCTAACACCTCGATATACTTGTTGGTAGACACCATGGAAATATTTTCATATTTGGAAATGAGGAATATTAATATAGGAAATATTTTCCAAGGGGAGGATAAAGTAGATGTGAATATTAATAATGTTTTCAGGAAAGTAGGACACATTATGGACAAAAAAATAAATACATGCTACCCCTGAGCGGTTCTCTGGAGACCGTAGTAAATTCAGAGCTTTCCGTAACGTATGTCAGCTCTTTCAACCTCCAGCCACGGACATTTTCCTTAGATGCTACTAGTGGGATTCATATCACTTCTCCAGGGTGAACCACAGACTTGGGCTCATCATTTACTAGAGGAGAACCATGCACATTTGAACACAATGTCTGCCTTTTTTTTTTTTTTGATGCTATGCCCCAGATATGATGACCCCCCCAACGAACCACAACTGCAGAAGCAACTCTACATATGCTCCAGCAAGGTCGCAGGTTGGCTGAGGACTGTTTCAGATTTCAGATGCTGGAGTGCAGATACTGATTAGAATGATGCCGTCCTGCGTCACCAGTTCCGTTTGGGTCTCTCAGAAGGCCTCAAGGACGAACTTCCTCGAGTTGGTATACCAAGCTCACTGGAGGCGCTCATCACTCTGTGAATCCAGATTGACCGTCGCCTGCGTCAACGCAGGTTGAGAGGTCCACGCAACCACCTCATCCTGTATGGATGCTACCCAAAATTCCGGTTCATCCCAGTCCGGAGCTGAGATTTCTTTTGGTCATATCTTCCCCTTGAGTGTGAATTAGGGGCCTCAAAGGACTACCTTGACGAGAACCTCCAGAAAGCGTTCATTCGTCCATCTACATCTTCGGCTGGGGAAGGAATATTCTTCATGGAGAAAAAAAGATCATTCCCTCCGGCCATGTATGAATTATCGTGATCTGACTTAAGTTACGGTAAAGAATCGTTATCCCCTTCCCCTATCCTGAGCTATTCCAAAGACTTAAATCTGCAGTCATTTTCACAAAACTGGATTTAAGAGGGGCCTATAGTTCGGTCCGTACCTGGAAAGTGAATGGAAGACGGCCTTTCGTACTCTATTTGGCCATTTTGAGTATTTGGTCATGCCCTTTTGGATTATGCAACTCACCAGCCACCTTTTTCAGCATTTCATCAATGACCTCTTTGGAGACTTTCTAGATATTTTTGTCATAGTGTATCTAGATGATATTTCCTGTATCCTTAGAGACACATCGGGGGCATGTTAAGTGTTCTGGGACGGCTCTGTCAGCACGGACTCTATGCTAAGGCTGAAAAATGCGACTTCGAGCAACAGAGCATTCAGTTTCTTGGCTTGATCATTTCCACAGCCGGGATTAGAATGGATCTACAGAAAGTGCCAGCAATTCTGGAATGGCCAATGCCCACAAATAAAGGAATTCAGCGATTTTGTGGGATTCGCTAATTTTTACCACATGTTCGTTAAGAATTTCTTAGCTATCATCACACAATTCGCCAAGCAAGGTGTTCATTTCCACTGGACTACTGAGGCTCAGACCGCTTTTGAAACTTTGAAAAATCCATTTACAACTGCTCCTGTCCTGAGCTATCCAGATCCTTCTCTACCCTACATTCTAGGAGTAGATGCTTCAGAAAACGCAATTGGGGGAGTCCTCTCTCAACGCCAAGGACTCAAGGACCTGATCCATCCAGTCGCATTCTTCTCACGAAAACGTTCCTTGGCCGAAAGGTTATGATGTAGGTGACCGAGAACTTCTTGCAATTAAAACAGCCCTAGAAGAATGGAGATATCTGTTGGAGGGAGCCATGCACTCAATTCTGATATATACGGACCATAAGAATCTCAAATATTTAAGGACCGCAAAACGCCTTAAGTCACATCAGGCCCGATGGGCACTGTTCTTTTCAAGATTTGCATTCCATATCACCTATAGGCCCGAGTTCACAAATACTAAACCTGATGCGTTGTCACGCACGTTTCAGGACCCTAAAGATGCACCGGCAGACACTAACTTGCCAGCAGGGAACTTTCTGCTTCTACAAACCAGCCTCTTGTTACGTTTGCAACAAGCATCAGCAGGAACACCCAGCCCTCCTGGGGTCACGTTGCAAGGCAAAGATGGTCTACTGTGGAAGGGTAAACTTTCATACCAGAAAATGTGCAGGTTCCTGTCCTGGGATACTGCCATGATCACCTCTTGGCAGGTCACTTTGGGGTGTACAAGACCATTAGGCTAGCACAACATACCTTCTGATGTCCAGATATAGAAAAGGACTGTACGGCCTACATGAATGCATGTACTACCTGTATTCAGAATAAAAGTACTAGAAATTGGACCTGGGGGTTGGTCAGACCTTTGCCCATACTGGATAGACCATAGAAGATGATCTCTATGGACTTTATAGTGGAACTTCCACCTTCTGAAGGTGAAAAATACACCCTCTGCTATTGAGACTGCTCGGGTCTTCGTCAAAGAAATTTGTCAGGCTCCATGGAGTTCCTGCAAACATTGTCTTAGATTGGGGGGTTCAATTTATGGCAAGATTCCGGAAGGCACTGTGTGAAACCTTGAAAATTGAACACTTTTTTTTTTTTTTTCCTTCAGCTTATCACCCACAGACCAACGGGCAGATGGAACAGACAAACCAAACTCTGGAGCAGTACATCTGGTGTTTTGCATCATTTGTCCAGGATGACTGGGTATCACTGCTGCCGCTAGCAGAGTTTGCTTACAATAATTCCAGTCATTCGGCTACCAACTGTCCCCATTTTTTTGCCAACTATGGGTTCCACCCCACCTTCTTAGCTGAGCTTACCCTAGAATTCTCTGTTCCAGCCTCCCAAAGGACCTTTTGGATTTTTTCACCTGTAAAAAAGTTGTTACAGGAGACCATTACAAAAACTCAGGACAAGAAGGCTTTTGATTAAAAAGAACTAATCCTACAGCCGGGAGACCGAGTCTGGCTTGCCACAACAAACCTGAAGATGGCCTGTTCTTCGAGGAAATTGGCACCCAAGTTTGTGGGTCCATTCCCAGTAAGACTAAAAGATTAATGTTTCGTATGAACTAGCATTTCCGGAATCCTTTAGAGTCCACCCAGTATTCTATGTATCCTTACTAAAAACCTGCAGTGCCAGATCCCTGCCCTGATTGGAGATCAAGACCACCTGAACCTGTAATTATTAATGGGGAGGAGGAATCTGAGGTTATCGTGAACTGCAGAAGTCGTCAGATACAGTATTTGATTACATGGAAAGGTTATAGGCCAGAGGAAAATTCCTGGGAGCCAGTACAGAATGTGCATGTTATGGACTTGATTCGTGTCGGGTTTTTTTTTTTTTTTATTGTCCCCCACAAGAGGAACCAGTTGGCCATCCGGAGGATGGGAGGCCTGCTTCTTCACGTTAGGCTCACTATCTAAGGTATGTGACAGTTACAGTGCCACATGTGCCAATTCCAAAATTGTACAAATGTCTAAATAGTGGCACGCTTGAATAAAAATTGTACATGGATAAATGGTACCCCATATGGAAAAAGGATGACACCAAGTCCCACACTATTTTGCCACTACTCCCCATGTAGTCTGGAGATCCAAGGGGGCTTCACGTGACTCTCTTTTCCCTCGTAAATCCAAAACTTCTATGTACAGTCTGTTGCCCTGTTGCCCTCTTACAGGTTTTCTACATCTTGACCCCATATCTGGCACGCTTGCTAGGGAGATATAGTTTGAATGCAAGGCGGCCAAAAAAATTAATGAGGGATTTATCAATGCATATTTTTTTGCTGGGGAGTATAGACATCTGCAAATTTTTGGTTAAAGTGATTTTATGAGGGGCCAAATTTTGTGGAGCCGGTCAAATTCGGCGTCACCCCGAGGACGACAAACACATACACTCATATCTACGCATGACCACGGCAGCAGAGAACACAGGCATATGATGAATCAGGTCTGTGGACCAAATACAACCAAAATATTTTATTTATTTTTTAGTAATGCTCATGTTGAGGGTTAGGCCTCAAAAATTTTAATTTGTAAACCGTAATGGGTTTCCTTGGGAATGGTCTGGCAAGGTTTGAATTTGGGTTGGCCGCGATAAATTGTTGTGAATATAAATTGCTTTGATCCACAATCCATGCATACAGATTTTCAAATCAAGGGGAGTAGTTAAATTTGCTGTTTCCACCTGAATTCCAGGTTGGGTAGTGAATGGGGGAAGTATGGGTGCTGATTCTGAGAACACTGCGGTTTTGTGTGCAAGGTGACAGTGATCTACTGACACTGCACTTACTGGGGGAGAAGGGGGGTTAGCATAGGGGATAAACGCAGGTGCCAGGGCTGATCCCACTAACGCTGTGTTTTTGTGGACACTATACTAATGTGAACATTGGTATAGATCTGATCAGATATTGATCCGTTCAGACTCTATACTAGCAGTGGAGGTTTATTGTTGCTGGCAATTAAGGGGTTAAATGTGATTACTGGTGTACTGATGGGCAATCTGATGCTATATGGGAGGGGTGTGAAAACCACTGGCTTGCAAATTATTATTATACAGTATTTATAAAGCGCCAATAGTTCACTCAGCGCTGTACATTACAAAGGGGGACAGAACATGTGACAGAACAATACCAATACAATGCAAAACATGAGGGGATCAAGGGCCCTGCTCTTTTGAGCTTACAATCTAGAAGAAATCAAGTGTATATACATGATTTTGCACATCTGTGCTGCCCTGTAGCAGTATTTTTGCTATAGGGCGGGCAGGAAGCAGTTAAAGAAGCGGTTTGCGTTACGGCGCTGCGTTACTTTAACTGACAATTGCACGATCATGCAATGCTGCACCCAAATTAAATTTTTCCTTTTTTTCCCCACAAATTGAGCTGTCTTTCGGTGGTATTTGATCACCTGTGCATTTTTTTATTTTCACTATTAAAGTGTCAATTTTGAGAAACAATATTTTGGACTTTTTGCTGTAAAACATGTCCAGTAAAAATCAAATTTAGGCTAAAATCTATTATGCGACATGTTAAAATGTATTATGACATGTTGCTAAAAAAAATGCCAATATGTGTAAATTAATTATTATATTTAGTATACATGAAAGTTAGAACGTCTACAAATGGCGGTATAGATGGTGGATTTTTTTTTATACTAATAATGGTGGCAATCAGAGACTTATGGCGGGACTGCGGCGGGCATTCTGACACTGGGAGGAACTGACTGTGTCACTGACATCCCCAGTGACAGCAATACAGTGATCAGTGCACAAAAAAGGCACTGGGGAGGAAGGGGTTAACATTTGGGGGCAATCAAAAGGTTCACTGTGATGGGAGTGTTTTTACTAGGGGGAGGGGGGGTGTGCTTCACTATAAAGCCCACTGATCAGGATGGCTGTGCTCAGACATCCTGATCAATGTGCCCAAACTGACAAGGAGGAGGGCTGCATTATAAACCATGCAGCCCTCCTCCCTGTCGTTTACCGGGACTGACTGTAGTGAAGAACAAAAACAGAGCGCACAAACCTTGCGCATTACCTCAGTAAACAGTTAGTACATTTATTGATTTTAGGAGATACTCACAAGAGTAGTAATAAAACAGGCATATAAAATCCAAAAGTGCATCCTACGATGAGACACATGCTAATCCCATCTGAAGGGGAAATTCTCAGAATGATCTGACATGTTTTCGAAGGGGGGTCCCTTCTTCATCAGAGCTAGTCGGACTGAGAGGGCCCTCGTATGTATGACACACATCATAGGGGGTTGGGTTGGTTGTGCGCATATGCGGAAGTAGACCATTCCCTGTATGACGATCCCTGTGCCAAAATGGGCGCTGGAATGCATGCGTAGTAGCGATCTCTGATGCCGGCATGCATTCCGCCACCTGAACTAACCCTGCAGTTACAACTGCTCTTTCCAATGCCATTTTACTTATTGGAGACATTGACTAATGCACCCTGTGAGAATAGCTTCAAGATACCAGCTGATCGATCCAAAATGATAGTGAATTCTGAGAGGTCGTTGCTGCTAGCAGTGCTTCTTTATATTAACCCAATAGAAATTAACAAACACTAACGGATCCCAGACTTTTTTTCCAAGTTTAAAGGTAATTTTACCATAATAGTATTACATCTAAATTGAAGTTAGTTTATTACTGCTAGTAGTAACTGCTCTAATCATAATTTGGAAGATACTGACTACCTTTTTAATTAGATTTTTTTTTTTTATCACTTTTAAGTAGAATTTTTAAATGAATGGCAACATTAAGTTTACAAACATATTTTTAGCATGTTTTGATTGGTAGTCATTTTACAATTGTACATTTTTATTAATGGTGTTTAACCACTTGCCCTCTAGAGGATTTACCCCCCCCTTAATGACCAGGCCTCTTTTTGCTACTCGGTGCTGCACTATTTCAACTGATAATTTTGCGGTCATGCAATGCTGTACCCAAACAAATTTGTCCTCCCCCCCCCCTTTTTTTTTTTTTTTTTAAAAAACAATATTTTCTCAAATATCCAAAAAAAAAACAAAAAACATTTCATCATAAATTTAGGCCAAAATGCATTCTGCTACATGGTTTTTGGTTAAAAATCCCAATAAGTGTATATTGATCACTTTGTGTGAAAGTTATAGCATCTACAAACTATGGTATACACAATGGAATGTACACAGCGTTTACTTTGACTGCTCATCGCATTTCTTCAGATGCTAAAATACCAGGATAGTACAAACACCCCCAATTGACCCTTTTTCGGAAAGTAGACACCCTAAGCTATCTGCTGAGGCATATTGAGTCCATGGAAGATTTTATTTTTTTCCACAAGTCTCTGGAAAATGACAATGTGGATACCACATGTGGGAACCTATCCACATACGAGGAAATATAAAAAAAATTGGTGTGTGGGTTTGTGTGTATGGTGTTTTTTTTTTTTTTCTGTTTTCTCCAAAAATGATTGGCCAACTAATGCATTTCTTAATGAATGTCATACATTCTATTTTCAAATGTCAAACATTTTCACACTTATATCTCAAATAATTTGTCTAGTTCTAATTTCCCAATATAATTTATATATCTTAATTCTCTTTTTTAATCATTCTACATTCCAGCTCAAACTCTGTCTCCTACAGTGGTTAGTACTCAGGCCTTACAGCACTTGGGTCACGGGTTCTAATCCCAGTCATGGCTGACCTGTCTGGAATTTGCATGCTTTTTCTGCACGGGTGTGTTTCTGCCAAAACTCCAAAGACATGCTGTTAGGTTAATTGGGCCTAGTATGTCTGACTGTCCAGCCTTAGATTGTTAGCTCCTTGACATTTGTGAATGCCAAAAATATGGAGATCAATTTCCAGGGTTTTGTTAGTGCCAGGAATATTGATCAATCAATGGGAGTAAATCTTACCTGAGTCCTGTTTTTCTGACAAGTTTGAAACTTTAAATTTTTCTTCTGTTTTATATTTCATTACAACTTTGTTTATCTTCTCTTAGGCTATGTTTACACTAGCTTTGTCAGCAGGCGTCAGACAGGTGTTTCGGAAGAGTTTTAACGCTTCTCAAATGCCTATGAAAATTCTGCACATAGCAGCAGGACTACTGGGATAGGATAATGGGTTTTCCTAATGGTTCATTGTTGATTCGAGATACACGGTTAAGTGATGCTGGAGAGTGGAAATAGTCATTTCAGTCCCTTTGTCCAGCAACACTCAACTATCCACTATTCAATATTTCCCAAGAAACGTTACCTTGTTTGTGTCCCCAAAGGCCAAAACCCCTGCTTTTACAACCTTGACAAAAAGCTCAGCTGCAATCCTTTTTTTTTCCTTAGAACCAACATCCTTAGACTGCCCATCACTGCAAGAGGGACCACCTAGTCGCTTAACTGCGACATCAATCCCCGGAACACTCTTTAATAATTTCATGTGCCCGTCGTGCTTAATTTGTCCAAGTGGAACATGGCCAAATTCAGCTCATGTGCCCGGACAAATGTGTCACTATTTTATTCTTCCTTGCTGGTAGATTTAATTGCCTCCCATTCCAGCCGAACTCAGGATCCTTTTGCAGAACCAAACCTCTCTCCCCAAAGGGGCATTTTCCGATTGAGAAAGTTAAAATGGCTTGGACAGTCTAATTGGGTCCATCCTGGGACTTTTTGGATCGGGTATGTTGATTTGGAACCGAGCCGACTTAGCTGCGATTCGCAGACATATTGGTAATTTTGAACAGAAAGAGGGTCGACAAGTGCTGAAACCAGTTCTGCAGGGTATTGAGGGGCTGGCAGAGGAGGAAAGGTTTACAGTTTATAATATGAATGACATTGCCCAGTTGTCTGACCAGACTCAGCAGAAAATTAATGAAATCATAACAATAAATAAAGGGCCAGTGAGAATAATAGGGGCAAAGAGGTAATATGCACTGCATATGGGAACTTTGTTTTAACAAAAATCACAAAGGGACATCCAAGCTGGCAAGATCCCTGACATTTTAAGAGATAAAGATCTTACTCAATGGTACTGTACTCACACTAATATTAGTGGAGGAATGAATGTACATCCAGGAGATAGATGCAAACCTTTGCCAGTCTCCATAATTCGGAATCTAGGGTTAGTGAGATCACACCGAAATAGAGGTCTGATGGATTGCCTGAAGAGCCAGTCACAGTGTGCCTACTGTGAACTCCTATACATATCCTTCACCATGTCGCTGCCAGTGTTCCATCCTCAAGACGATTACTTCCACAAGATGGCGTCGGTACACTCTTGGGTACCTCGAGAATGACGTGTACAAAGAGGTTGCACCTCCCCGAAATGCTCATTCACGTCCAAGAGGGATGGAAAGCACCTCACACTGCCTGCTGCACTGTCAAAGAGACTAGGTACCTATGTCGTTGCGATGTGTTTGAAATTGACAGTCCGGTCTGTGGTCTGAGCAACGACCAGGATCCCACAACAGAAGAATCCAGGGAGCCTCATTTGCAAAGCCCACACCAAGCCAACCAAGAAACTAGTCCCAGCGAGATGGAAGCCAACTGCCCAGTGAAGTTGACGAAATGGAGAGCACCAAGAACAAAGGTCACCCACAACATGGATGGACTGTATTGTGGTGTTACCAATCATAAGACATTCCTCTATGGGGGTCAGTCATGTCCAATACCCTATCCAAATTTTTGCTTTGTTCCACATGAGTACACTATTATTGGGCAAACCGTAGTAACTCCAATACCACAGCTGAATAAAGATTATGTTGTAGATAGTGCCCCCGATGTCCCAGATCCTACACCATACATACCCCATTTTGATATTAAAATTGATAAATTGTCAGTAAACCTTCACAATCTACTCGCAAGGAAGGATACACATATAATACAAATCAGTAACAATATGGTAAAGGCGGGAAAACAGTTAAAATAACTTTTACATGATGGGGATTTTAGCTTATTTACCACTAGGACCTGGGTGGAGATAGGAATAAAAGGTCTCCTTGTGTTACAGGGTGGGTTACTGGTCATCATGATGGGTATGGTAATATATCTGAGTAGATTTTTAAGATGGCAGAGGGAGAAACTCAAATTGCTAATGGAGATTAGACATAAACAGTTACTTGAATAGCATGTGTGGCCTAGCCTCACTGGCCACAAGGGGGGATCTGTTGACTTTTATGAGGGGTTTATGTATAATCTTCATCAGCAACTGTAAATAGATATTTTTATATAACTATACGTTAACCAAGTTACAAAGTTAGAAATATCAGAGCTTGGTTTGATATCGGTGTGCTGTACATAGACATTGGAACAAGCGGTAAAGTTGTAGAGATAGCTTTGTATTGGATGAATGTTTGATGTGTGAACATGTGCATGCTACAAGGAATGCTCTATAATGTGAGAGGGGGTAACCACTAATTTAACTACCTTATCTCATACTTTATGGGGCCCACATAACGATCTAGACCAGGCCATTTAAATCTCTTTGTATGGCGGCCATTTCAGAGTACCTTCTTTAGATATGCAATGGTGATGACTATTTGGGAATGCAGTTTTACCAAGCTATGACCTACGGTTCCCTCCAAACTCTCAATGGAGGGAATTTTGATAAGAGAGCCTGAATCCAGACGCCTCGGTGCCATGACCTGGCATATGTAATTTTATCACCAAAAGGGGAGGCTCTGGGATGGGGCTGAGATTTATGGCAAGACTTATAAATAAAGTCAAGTGTGAACGAGCCCTTAAACCTCTCTCCATATACAACTTGACCCCCTCCCCCACCCCCGTTATCACCTGTTCCATCTGCAAATCTATGCATCACCGCACCACTCTTTTTATTTAACTATTTACTGATCAAATTAATGTGTCTCATTTCCTATCACCTCCAACTCAAATCTCGCATTATTATAAGATTCCTGATTGTATCTCACTACTAGTCTGAATTCACAATTCCTGGTCAATCCAGTTCCTTTACCTATAATAACCTTTAGGGCCAGTTCACACTGCATGTTTCAGTTGCTTTTTTGCATCCAAAACGCACAGAAAGGTTATATGGTTGTCAATGTCATAGTTCACATCAGAGCTTACAGTTCCAGTGTGTTGCAGGTGCTGCCAAAAGTCGAACAGGCTGCATTGTTTATGCATAGAACTGTACTTGGATGCGGTAAAATGCCCTGGAATGTGCTGAAACTCACATGTCCCTAATTAAATTGAAGAAAAAGAGGGGAAAAAATTAACTGGAATGCATAAAAAAATGCACTGGAACATGTCAAACGCATCAAAATGCATGCAAAAACACATCTGGAACACATCTAGACTGTTTCTATAGTGTGCACTGGCCCTTAGGGCTTGTTCACACCATTTTTGGTGCAGAAATGCATGCAAGAGCATGCATTTTCCTGCACCGCAAAGAAATACAATGCCCTCTGCAGATGTGCGCAGGTACCATGATAACTTAATTGCACCTCCACATGTCTAGTAAACAGACGCATTCACAGCCACCAAAACGCATGGCACCACACTACTGTGTGGTTAGGTGCAACACACTTTTAAAATATGCCTGCAGTATTTTTGCATGTTCCCACACGTTAGGCAGCCCATTGAAATTTAATGAGCTGAGGGACAAAAAGTAAAATGCCACATTCGCAAGGTCCTCTGGCCTGTACAGCATGAATGAGTGGGTTGTTCATGTGGCTGGAGCCACCTGTTACACTATGGGGACACAGCAGCTTTATGAACACAGGTTTTAATCTGACAGATGGGAAGTGGCCTTGAATGCTCACTGTCTGTGTTCAGGGCTGTACACCTGCACCCATATGCTTGTCAAATTAGGACCTGCAGCATTTCCATAGTGTAACATAGGTTGCCTGCAAACGGCGACAGCCACAAAAACAAACCACTGAGTCCAACTCTACAATCCACAGCACCCATGTAAATGAGCCCCAAGACCTCAATTACACACACACACACAGCTTTATTTATGAACTCAGTACAGTTTTTAGATTTCACAGGAATATGGGTGGGATTGTGTCCATTAATGTTTTTTTGCCATAAATATAATTTGGATATTTTCTCTGGCGGTGGAGAACCATCAGGTATGCTGTACAGGGCCCCATGATATCTAACAGTGGCCCTGGGTGTATGCTTGTGTCTGTGCCACCTTTATAGTTGGGAAGAATAATAACTTCTTCTATGGAATACCTTTAACCTCTGCTATGTACCTCCATTGTATCTAGGAATTGGACATGTTTTCAACTGATTATTTATCAATTATTTGTTTCCCCTGCAAATGAGGATCAGCTCCTTGGTCAAGAACAGCTTTCTCACCATGTCCAGATGTGGTCTGGAATTCCACAAAAAACAATTCACAAAGCTAAAAAATAGACTTGCAAATTACCACTAAACTCTCCCAACTATACTCCCATCCACTACCACTTCCAGGTGTGTGTAAACGTACTTCCGCAAACATGATGACTCATTTCCGGTATGACAGTTGCTCTAGCGCCTCCTCCAACAGCCGTCTTGGTGTTTTATTTGTGCACCATAGCAATTTTCCACACTGCTCCATTGTGTGTGACATTCGCAAATATGTTTGCAGCTCTACTGTGTATATGACATTGGTGAATATATGTTTTCTAGTAAAGGCCCAAAGTCAACATAAATTGAGTGCCTAAGTTAAGAGGATTGTAGAAAAAGAATAGCTAGCTGCACATTGAACATGACCTATTCATTGTTACATAACATGATCTTGTGGTGCAATAGGGGGCTTTAGGTTTGTTAGTTTGGCCATACTTGCATATGTGCACTCTAACAAGCTAGATTTGGGCACATTACATAGCTCGCAAAATATAAACTCCCCAAATATATATATATATATATATATATATATAGTCCAAATGTTTATTGATCAAATACATATTCCACATTTTATTTGGGCAGCAACAAGTAGGTAGTCAATTTCTTGGTGGAGGAAAAAAAAAAAAAAGCAGGATTGATGTTGCTAAAATAGAAAGCGCCTGCTCATTAGAGTTTACAATCCAAATGATTACACCTCTAATAAACTGTGCTTGCACTGGTTACAGCAGGAAACAGTTAATATGAATCACTTAGTAGGCATATCCACAAAACAGGCTGCAAATCAAAATATCAATATAAAAATACATACTGTACGTGCCAAAATAAAACACCTCCCCAAATCCCCCACATTTCTCATCAGGTTTATCTGAAAACTGCATTTCAGTCTAAATAGGCAAGCAAACTATAGCCAAGTGCACATTTGGAAGAGCAGAGCAATTGACATGTGTTAGGATTACAATGCAAAGATAATAAACACACAATCCCTGTATAATACACACACTTTAGAAGGAAAAAATGCATTTACATACATTTACAACCCACATCAAAACACAGTGTGAGTGTGGTCTGGGGTAATTCACCACAATATCTCTTCCTCCCCAAACCACCACAGGCAAGGACTTGCTGAAAATAACCTGGCCTTTTCCTAGACAAAATCACCCACTACTGCATCTCTTTATAGAAGGTAGGCCACACCCACCACTGTCATTCATTTGGTCAGAGAAAGTGTTTGCACCTGATTAATCCTCTTTCCACCTACGTTAACCCTTGGTATACAGGACCCACAAATCAGAGTCAGAAAGAAAACCACAGTGAAGTGTACCTGTGCAGCATACAGCAGAAAATTGAGCAGGTATGTGAAGGGTAACGCCATAACAATATTTATTGGCATTATAGGCACAATTCACGCCAGATTATTGCATGAGTCAAGGCAGTCACATTACCACATCTCACATGCAATACTGAAAATGTCAATTCACTTTTGCTAGTATGCGGGATTTCCCATAAATCGGAAAAACTCTCCGGAAATCAAACCATAAAAAAGACCTTACACCCCATTCACATCAGACTATTTAGAAATGGTGCTTCTTACAGTGAAGATGCCGATTTCCTTGCATTTTGCGAGATATCTGACACAGATATCTATGCAAATCGCCACAAAAGTAGTACATGTACTACTTTAAAAATTGGTTTCGGAAACGCACCCATGTGACCACTCTAATTGCAGACAATAGGGTGCGACTTGGCATACGATTTGCAAGTTGCATGTCATGCAAATCACATGCCAAGTTGCACTCAATGTGACTGCAATTAGACCGCTATCATATTGGTGTGGTTCAAACTTGGTTGGAGCCACAACAATTTCTAAAGTAGTACACTAGTTTTCATGCGATTTTCAGAGAGATCTGTGTCAGATGTCTTGCAAATCGCACTTTAAATCAGCATGTCCCCCGACTTTGAAATCATGCAACTTCACTGTAAGTCACAGTGTGACCCTAGCGTAAGTCGCACCACTTCAAGATCCGCTTTGATGTGACCGGGGTGGCCCCCAGTCACATCGGGTGCAATTTTGGCATGCGATTGTCCACTATAGGCTCCGTCCACATCCAATCTGATTTTGAAATTGTGCGACTTCACTGTAAGTTGTCCAATTTCCAAATCGGATTAGATGTGACTGGTGTTAAACTCCGGTCACATCGGGTACAATTTGGCTTGTGATTTGCTAGTCGCAGGGCATGCAAAATCTCATGCCAAGTCACATCCAGGGTGCACGATTTCAGGTGCGATTTGGGAATTGAAATTGTACCCGATATCGGATCTAATGGATGTGAGTGTCTTAACATAAGCGATTTGCTGCAGCACAATTTCAAAAGTCGTTATTGTCTAACTTTTTCTGCATTTTGCAATGATTTCACATATACTACAATAGAAATCGCAATGCAAAACACAATTGAAAACGCAATAACTCATTGGTAAATCTACAGAAAACACGGTGAAATTGCCAACAAAAAGCACAATTTTAAATTGCATCTAGTGTGAACCAAGCAGGTAATTCAACAAAGGAAATACATTTTTGAAGGCATGCGGTATCTGCATGTTCGGATAAGGATCTGTCATGGATTTGGAGGGGGACTCCATGCCATTATTTTTTTTAACCCTTTCTCTCAGCTCTTGGCTTAACAAATCCTTCCCAAAAGAGGGTGGAGTGCAAACCAGTATTATCAAATCCATTATAGTCCAGGCCCTTATCTCATCCCATCATTTGACATTCACATAAGGTGAAGCTTTGAAGGTGTTTGAACAGACAAGGCCCCCCCCCCCCCCCCCAGCACCTTGTCCCAAGGGCCTCTTCCCCACAACCCTGGCCGGTGGTTGTGGGTGTCTGCAGGCAGGGGGCTTATCAGAATCTGGAAGCCCCCTTTAACAAGGGGGCCCCCAGATCCGGCCCCCCTTATGTGAATTAGTATGGGGTTCATGGTACCGCTACTAATTCACAAAAAACAAAGTGTAGTGTAAAAAAGCTGTAGGCATCATCCTGGTATAACCCAGTCCAGTGATGTACCGCTACATTGCTGGTCCTTGTTGGGTATATATGCTATGTGGTGTGTGTTTTTTTTTTTTTATGCAGTCTGTGGACTGAATGAAAAAAAAAGAAATCTCTGCCTAAAAAAAGCGTGGTATGCCCAACATTAAAAAATACCTCCTTGCATCCACCCATCTCTAATGGCAGGCACACATTAGGTCACATGCGCCAGTTCTAAAATGTCTAAATAGTGGCACGCTTGAATACAAATTGTCCACGTATAAGTGGTACCTCATATTGAAAATATGACACCAAGTCCCAAACTATCTTGAGACTACTCCCCATGTAGTCTGGGCATCTGGGGGGGGGGGATCTTTTTCCCTCGTAAATCTGAAACTTATAAGTATAGCCAGTTGTCCTCTCACAGGTCTTCTACATCTTGACCCCATATCTGGCACGCTTGCTGGGGAGAAATTTATTTTGAATGCAAGGCAGCCAAAACATTGAGGGACTCATCAACGCAGATTTTTTGCTGGGGAGTATAGACATCTGCAAATTTTTGGTTAAGGTGATTTACGAGGGGCTGATTTCTGTGGAGCTGGTCAAATTCAGGGTCACCCTGAGGACGACAGTGTATTGTCATTGAAATGCATAAAACACATTATACTCTCATATCTATGCCTGGCCATGGCAGCAAAGAACACGGACATATGAATCTGGCCTCCAAAAAATCAAGGGGAGTAGTTAAATTTGCTGTTTCCACCTGAATTCCGGGTTGGGCAGTGAATGGGGCAAGTACAAGTGCTGTAGAATTTGTTGGCTGCCAATCAGGATTTGCAAGCACATCTGGAAGGATACTAGGGGCTCTACGGACCTGTGTGAATTCTTGGTGGTTGCGGGACAATACTTGTGTCGCCACCGCACCAGCTTGTACTACACTTAAGGGACTCGCCACGTCACCAAGTGATACTGCAGTGCTGGTATTATTATTAATTAGTATTATACAGGATTTATACAGAGCCAACAGCTTGCTCAGTGCTTTACAATATAGCGGGAGACAATACAGTTCAATATAAGAGGGTGTAGTGACTTTTGGGGGACTATTCATTAAAAATATGATTTCCAAAATTAAGAAACCCAGCTGTCTGTGAGGGGTTAACCTTTTTTGGTTAGAATTCAAGTGACCTTCTAGTGATTCACACACACAATGAGTGGAAGAGACTTGTTCCAGACACAATATACTATTGAAATGCCTGATGTTGGTTACTCTAAGACCTGGCAAAAGTATGTTTTCTAAACAATCGCCATTGTCTGTGGAAAACTAGGAAATTTCACCTGCAAGAAAGTTAATTATAAAATCAAATACTACTATGTGGACTCCAAACAGTGAGTCATCACACCTAACCAAAAGAACAATGATGAGACAGAAACCTAACTGGCTGAAGGTTCACCCAAAACCTTGGAGAGTGTGATGAACAAACAAACTTCTTGAACTGTTACAATATACTATTATCCACTAAGGTTACAAGTATAACTGGTTGTTTACCATAACTCCTACACAATCGACAGGTAAACAGAGGGTCTTTCCTACTCATGGGAACTTATTTTCTAAAACTAAAAGGTTAAACTTAGCTAAAGCTAAGAACTGGATATATCTACCCACAGAGACATTATCAAAAAGCATATTATCAATGGGATGTTATAAAGAGTATGTTTCCACACACAAAAATATATTCAGCAGAGTTGGGGATTGCATACCACTAAATTAAGTATGAAATGGTGAAAAGTAAGATATTTTGTGAATTGGTATCAGTTGTATGTTTCCATCAGAAAGCAAATGTTTCACACAAGTTTGAATCTCAGGGAAATGAAAAACTGAATGTACATATATCTTTCTATGGTTCTTATCCAAGAATTAGTAGTGAAATCAACTATAAGACATATATATATATATATATATATATATATTTAATACCTAAAGTTACCTTGGTTTCCAATCAAGGCATGAGTCATCATTAATACTCAAATTGTTTTGTGATCCCTGACTGCCCCCCAGTGGACAGGTGAGACATATATGTACACACGCTTCCCGACCGGCCAATCAACACGCCTGTTGGGAGGGTCCTTTTAAAACAAAAGGATTAGATCGTATAAAAAAGCCATGCACCTCACATCTAGATCATGCTCATGTTAAGAAAAAAGAAAAGCTAAAGAAAAACTAATCGACAAAAGGAGTATCTGGAGAAGGAAATCTATCCCATCTGAAAAACTTAAAGATCTTCTAATACTACTTCTCAAACTTCTGAAAAACTTCTAAGCCTCTACACTCCAACACTCTTCCTAAAAACTGCAACCCACTGCACTATCTCTCACTTGCTCCCTGCGGCCATTTTGCTGAAGGGGTCCATCTGCCATTTTGTCTTGAGGACCATTTGAAGGCCCCAACTACATCCCACTGGGCGAAGCCTCAAACTCAAGGTTCTGGGGAGTGGCGAGACTGCTAAGACTTTATATTGTATCTTATATTTCCTATTTTTCATAGACGGATAGCCGTTGTATTGGGTGTTTAGATATATTGATATATATATATATATATATATTTACTGCTAAAAATTGTTTGATTTAATCCTGAGATTAGATATTGCTTAATTTGTAGTTGGTTATAGTGCCATTTTATCAGAGAAGATTTTCTGACATTCCTATGGCCACGGAATGATAGAAATACTTCCTGAAGCACTACAAGGTTACCACTTATAACAAAATTTAATTTTCATCTTTATTATTATCCATATCTGTTTGGTATATAGAATTAGTATATTATATTTTTGATTGTATGTACAAGTATACATTTATCACCAGTCTTTTGCGTTTGTGTTAATATATATATAAATTTTGTACATAAATACATTTATTAGAAGGCAATTTTTGTGTATATGGTACGAAATCATACTGGCTAAAAGGACTCAAGGTATCTTATTAAGTGGTGATCAAATTATTAAGGTGTCCAAATTATTGGTTCATTAAATATTTGCCGTATTTTAACGGCTGGAGGCACTGCGATATTTTGTTTAAGGGAAAGGACACCAACCTACATAAGTAGAATAAATTATTACATAAACCACCACAAGGGTTAGGAGGGCCCTGCTCCTTGGGGCTCAGAAGGTGGCATCATAACATCAGGATTAGCAAGAGTCTGTTGGGGCAGTAGCTGCGGCTGGAGTGGAAGTGGGTGCAGAAGTAATTGGGGAAGTAACCAGGGCCTGGACACGTTTTCCAGGTGCACATAACCTTCCTGTAGAGTCTTGACTGCTTGGAAAAGGGCCGTCAGGTGCTGACAAATCTCATCCAACGGAGAGGGTCCCCTTGCAGGCTCAGACATGGCTGTTTGGTACCGTCAAGTACCTTAGATAGTGAGCCTGATGTGAAGAGGCAGGCCTCTTGTACAGCTCTGGCTCGAGGGCCACTGGTAGTGGGACAGTAGCCACAGGAGCATGGTGAGGTATGAGTGCCTGTGATCAGTCCTGTAGTAGGAGCATGAGTGAAAGTCCAGACAGGTTGAAGATGGACAGGTTGGCACGGATCTTGCTTGACGGCAGGTTATAGGTAACAGCAGGAAGCAGAATCCAGATGCAGACTTGCCGGACTGATTAATTGTAGCCAGAAGGAAGGCAGATGTGAAGTCAGATGAGCCAGGTCGTGAAGTCAGATGAGCCAGGTCGTGAAGTCAGGTAGATCAAGCATAGACTGCAGAGAAGTCAGGTCACAGGCCAAGTGAGCAGCAGAGACACAATCGGACCCCCCCCCCCAAATGACCCCTTTTTGGAAAGTAGACACCCCAAGGAATTGATAAGTGGCGAGTATTTTTCAGATCTCGGCTGTTGCCACACGTTTTTGGAAAAATGAAAACAAAAACCCTCCTCTTTTTAAATTCCTTGGGGTATCTACTCTCCAAAAAGGGGTCATTTGGGGGGTTTGGTGCTATCCTGGCATTTCAGGGCCTCCAAAAACGGATAGGTAGTGAGGAAGTTATGCACCTTCAGGCTTTCAAAGTGGTCATTGGATTTCAGGCTCTTATATGTGGCTAGGTTCTCAAAAAGTCGCACATGTGGTATCTCCCCATACTCGGTAGAAGTAGCAGAATGTATTTTGGGGTGTAATTCTACATATATCCATGGCTTGTGTGCAAAATATATAATTTAACACAACTATAAGAAAAAAAAAAAAAAAAAAAAAGAAGAAACCTCCCACACACACACACACACACATCTTCCGTGGATTCAATATGCCTCAGCAGATAGCTTAGGGTGTCTACTTGCCAAAAGGAGTCATTTGGGGGCGTTTGTACTGTCCTGGTATTTTAGAACCTCAAGAAATGTGATGGACAGTCAGAAAGTAAAAGCTGTGTTAATGTCATTATCTGTAGATGCTATAACTTTCACAGAAAGCAATCAATATACACTTATTGGGATTTTTTTTACCCAAACACATGTAGCAGAATACATTTGGCTTTAAATTTATGATGAAATTTGAGCTTTTTGAATATTTGACAGTAATTAGAAATGATAGTCTTCAAAAAAACTCTAAACTTTTTTTGCTTATAGCTCCAAAAATAAAAAGCACACAGGTGATCAAATGCCACCAAAAGAAAGCTCTGTTTGTGTCAAAAAAAAAAAAAAAAAAAAAAAAAAAGAAGACATAAAATTTAATTTATGTACCATATTGCATGACCAGTTAAACTAGTGCAGCGCTGTATAGCAGCAAAAAAAAAAAGAAAAAAAAAATCTGCAGTATCTATACCATAGTTTGTAGATGCTCTAACTTTCACACAAAGCAATCAATATACACTTATTGGAATTTTTTTTACCAAAAACATGTAGCAGAATACATTTTGGCCTAAATTTAGGACTGGGTTTACTATATATTTTTTTATAGCCGAAAGTAAAAAGTTTTTCTTCAAAATTTTCGGTGTTTTTTGTTTATAGCGCAAAAAATAAAAAGTGCACAGGTGAACAAATACCACCAAAAGAAAGCTCCATTTGTGTGGGAAAAAGGACATAAATTTTGTTTGGGAACAGCATTGCATGACCGCGCAATTATCAGTTGAAATAGTGCAGTGCCGAATAGCAAAAAGAGGCCTGGTCATTAAGAGGGGTAAATACTCAGGATGGCAAGCGGTTAAACAAAAAACTGGCTACAAGACAGACTTTTAAGAAAAGATCTACCGTCTGGATTTCCATTTTCCCAAGGAAAGTGATCCCAACTTGAGCTAACCCCCCACAATACAAAGTTGCATTTTCAGCAGATGGTATTAACCCATTGTTTACCTGAACACTTTCTATCTTAGACTGCACCAACACACTGCTATTATAAGAGTGCAGGTTCCCTCTGTTCCACCTTATGAAAAACACTCACCCATCAGGACAGGTACACAGTTGTCCTGGAAAACCTCAAGCTCAGACATTGCGTGCTTATAGGAGGTTTCAAGAGACATCTCTGCTTTACCTGACATGGTTACAATGGCACACCTATACCTCCTTTGTCACCCCTGTCAAATCTGTCTCAGCACTCTACTGAATCAGCTCAGCCACATGTATAAAACACATTTCACTTTTAGACATCAACACAAGTAAGGGTTTGGCTTTATCCCTTGTATTCTCATTGTCCAGGGCACTACAAATTGGCATGTCTCTCAAGAATGCACTCTGCGGGTGTCCCAACTGAGGTCACTGCCGCCTCACAGTGGACAGTCTCACTCAACAGCAAAGAAGGTCTTAACTACTGGCGCAGCAGGCATCGCAATTTCCACTTGGGAGTGTTGCTACTTCAACCATTCCTCTGTGGCACCTTTATCAGCCTATTATCCCATGTGGTTAGGATGAACTTACAGTAGGCATCTCAGACTCTTTAGCACCTCTTCAGGCACAACAGGAATTTCCCCACTGTCGCCAGGGGTGATTGCAAACACTTTTAGACGGACAACTGGGCTTGCAGGTAGTCTTTTGCCCAACAACATTATCGCCAGCTGTATTCCAAAAGTCAGCCTCTTGCTCTCTCCAATCATTTAGAGCAGGAATCCCACTTAAAATAGAGGCAGAGTCCTCCTCCCATTTGGGCTACCTTGCACGGTGTCTGAGGGCAAAAAGACACTGGGTTACTGTATGCCCCCACTCCCAGCAATACAGGAAATGCACATTCCCATGCATTTAGTAAAGGTTTTCTTTGCTGAAAGCTCTGTTTTTCACACGCTTGGTCTAAATTTGTTATCAGACCTCTCTTCCTCTTTTACTGAGGTCACTGCTGCCAGCAGGCGTTAGCACTACTCCACCCCATCCTTGAAAATGGGATGACTATTGCCTGGCCATCACAGATGGACATACTTTCCAGCCACGCACCTTTTAATGTTTACACAGTTCCTTGCAAGCATACCACCTGCTGCACATGGCAGATCAGACAGTTTCTGACCCTAATGCAGGCCATAGACTGTTCTTTTATCAGCTTAATGTGCGTCCGAAAGAATAAATTGGCCGATATTCGCACCGTTAGTGGGGCAATGTCATCGGCTGATTTTCACTGTTCCTCCTCATTTCTTTTATCGGTCATGCTGAAAATTTTACAAAAAAAGGCCAATTTTTGTAATCATTGGTGGCAACAGAACGACCAATTTTTTGTTTTTCGGCCAAAAAATGAACTGTCTATGGCCTGCATTACTCAAGGTTGGAGCGAAGACACGAAAAACTCTAGCACTGCCCACATCCTCTACCAACTGTGACGTTTGGGGGTTGTTAATCTCTGTGGTAGTGCTTCCCAGCAAGTTCAGTCTACTCCAGAAATGCAGTTTTTAGGGCTGGTTTGTCCACTTTTATTAAAATGTAAGAAAAAGTTCACACAAAATCAGTAGCCCTCGTAGGGGTTTCCACCATCATTGAAAATGACAAAACAAATTACTTCACCCTCCTGGCTCACTTTTGCCACATGGCTGCTTCAGGCCTCAAGCCTAGGCCTTAGGTCTGATCCCTCAGCTACTGAGACTCAACTCAGTCACGGTCTACTGGCACCTTGCAGATATTCATTCCTCTTGCAACCACACGGACTCCTTGAGAGGGTGGAGCCTCAATCTACTGTTACCTCTCAGGTGTGGACACTTGCATCACCAGTGTATGGGTTGCCTGCAAAACCTGGTCCCAGCATTGTAGATTTCCTCTCTCCAAAATCTCAATGAAATCTTCCGGCTCCATGTTAGTCAGGGGAGAGGGTAGCATTAGATGTACTGGTAGGTTTTAAGCAGTTGTAGCAACAGTATTTTTATTTGGGGATAAAGGTTTTATATAAAAATGAAAAGCTGACCATTGTAAAATTGTTTGTCTCAATCCTCTGCCACTTTTGGCCGGACAGCATGGCCTGTTAAAAGAAGTTGAAAAAAAAAAAACCAGGTGAAAATAGGCAAAAAAAAGTCTAAACACAAAACTATTTCAGTCACCACATCTATGAACTGGGAAGCTGCAATACTTAAATTTTGTTTTCTAGTTTATTAGTGCTGTAATAGCCTACAATACATTACTGTGGGCTCTCAGCTCTATCTCATAGCATTTCCTGTAAAAACAAGCATTTCACCTCAGTGTGATATGGAACAAAACATACTGTATCTTAGTTTTTTCCTGTCCATAAATACATTTAAGATACATACAAGTGTACAAGAATTACAGAGATAAAGTGGTTGTAAACCAGGGGTGCACGATATATTTCGCCTGACACCTGGGACATACAGTTCCAGGCACCGGGCAGGTGGATTTTTCTCTTGTTTTGCCCTGTAGCTACCAAGCAGATGGCAGGCAGGCCTGCCCACCTTCCTCTGCATGTACCCTGAGCTCCGCTTTCCCATCTGCAGGCCCAGGATCTTTATAAGTGCCGACAGTAGGGAGTAAGGAGTTGACATATGCTCTCCTCCCCTTCTTGTTCTAACCCAGAAGTGATTGTGTATGACATCACTTCCAGGTCACCATTGACAGATTCCTGGCCATGAAGGGCAGGAAAGAATGTAATGCATTATGCACAGCATTACATGGAGCCCAAAGGAGACATTGGGGTTTTTTTTAGACCCTGCATGTCTCAATAAAGAGAACCTGTCACCAATATATAATCACATAGCTGACTTTGTCCACTATGTGATGGGGGGGGCGCAAGTTAAGAAAAATTTTTTAATTGTAAAAAAATTAAAGTTACACCCAAGCACATAACCCCTTCCTCCCTGAAAGTTTTGAGGTTCTTCAACATATATGCACATACAAACGTAAACACACGTCGGGCGCCTACCCATGAAAGTGTAAATTTCGATACACATCGCCATGTACGCTGGAATGAGAGCAGTAATTCTAGCACTAGACCTCCTCTGTAACCCTAAACTGACGACCTATAAGGGGCTTTAAAAGTGTTGCCTATAAAAAATATAGAGTACCAACGTTTGTTGCCATTTCTCAAGCACACACAAATTTAAGGTTTGCCATATTGGGTATCTACTTACTCAGTGCAACCTCATCTTTTATATGCTACCACAAAATGGGTAATTTCTTGCATTTTTGCGCCCTAATATTACCTTAAGTGTGTTTTTTTACTGAAATGTTGGATTTTCTAGACCTTTGCGGTAGTATCATTTGGCATAAAAAAAAATTGGAACTACCACCATTTTATTCTCTAGGGCATCTGCTTTCAGAAAATATATAATGTTTTGGGTTTTTGTGTAATCTTCAGACCTAAAATGATTTTTAAACGTATGCAAACAATGCAAAAACGGCTCTGGCAGCCAAAGGGATAAAGGAGAAGTTAACCTTCGGGCACGTGTTACATGTTATACCTATTTTTAGGGTGTAACATATTCCCACTTCTGCAGTGACTCAGCAATCTGAGCCCTATGTGTGACAGCAGTACGGGGAGAAGTTCCCCGTACAAGCTGGCACTTTTTGAAAAGAGCGCAGCTGTTCGGGGCTCCAACAATATGGCTGCCTCATCCATTAACAGAATTCTGTAAATGAATCAACTATGAGTACCAACATTCTTTGCAAATGTTGGCTTGTAGTGCTCAATGAACTACGGCACTGTGAAGCTCTCTGTTCATTGATTCTTCCTGTACAGTGTACGAACAGACAGATTACACTGACAGTCTGCTGAAATCCTGCATTGAACCAGTGGTCTGCTGATCGCTGGTAGAATGCTTTACAGGCTCCTATTAAAAATAAATGCAGTTTTTTTTACCTGAAAAAAAGTGCATTAAAAAAAAACAAAAGACATATCCTTTAATGGAGCGGACAATGGAGCTTGACTGGCTGCTCAGCATGTGCTTGTACCGAGCAGCCAAGTGTTTCCGTGTGAGTGGGTAACCTGAAGGGATAGTGTTTTTTTCCCCTCATTGGGGCTGGCACCTCATTTACTTGCTCAGCAGATGCTCTGCTGAGCATTAACCACTTGCCTACTGGGCAAGTATACCTCCTTTGTGCCCAGGCCAATGTTCAGCGCTGTTGCACTTTGACAATTGCGCTGTCATGCAATACTGTACCCATATGAAATTTTTACCTTTTTTTTCCACACAAATACAGCTTGCTTTTGGTGGTATTTAATTGCCACTGGGTGTTTTATTTTTTGTGCTATAAACAAAAAAATGAAAAATGTTTTTGTTTCTATTATAAAATTTTGCAAACAGGTAATTTTTCTCACTGATGTGCAGGTGAGGCGGCACTGCTTGGCACTTGTGGGTGCCAATCTGTTCTGACAATTGCCGGTTATCGACAGCAATTTCCTCACGCTGTGACAGCGTAAGCAAAGTGCAGCCGATAACCAGCAACTGCATTTACTAGGTTGCATTGGACACAGCTGATCACATGGTAAAATGCCTCTGTGATTGGCCTTTTACCACATCACATTATCAGCTGTGTCTGTAGGACACAGTGATCACCGGACACGCACGTTCTGGGAGGACGTCATAAACTAGGGAGTCCTAGATTAAAGTGGTTGTAAAGGTTAAGGTTTTTTTTTACCTTTATGCATGAAGGTAAAAAAAAAAAAATCTGCTGTGTGCAGCAGCCGCCAGCCTCTCCTAATACTTACCTGAGCTCCCTCTGGATCCAGCGATGTGCACGAGAGCAGCTGCTCTCCCTGGAATCTTCCTCCTCATTGGCTGAGGCAGCAGCAACTGGCTCCCGCTATTGCCAATCACAGCTAGTGAGCCATGAGGAGAGACTGGGGACAAGGCTGAGCCATGCTATGTGCATAAATGGACACAGCGCAGTGGCTCAGGAGCGAGCCTGCTTGGATGCCCCATAGCAAACTGCCAGGAGTGCTGGCAGAGGACCCAAGAAGAGGAGGATTAGGGTTGCTCTGTGCAAAATCACTGCACAGAGCAGGTGAGTATAACATTATAAAAGACTAGGTGAAACTTCCGCTCTAACTCCTCAGAAATAATGTATATTGTAATATATAAATAGGTAATATGTGCTGTATACAAGTATGACAAGTTGCCTTTAATATAATTTTAAAAGGTATTTTCCTTGGTTTGGCCAGTCTAACAATTTATATTTGTGTTACTTTAACAGAAAAATGGACTTATAATTTCAAAGGGAAGATTTAAACGTGATGAAGAAAAAAAAGGTGTCACTGATTCCACAGATGTTACAGGAGTGAAAGGTAGCTTCTAAATTTCTTTCTATACATAAATCATTGTAAAAAATGTTTGCACTACTCCCCTAGGAGCCACAGGAATACTATCCAGGTTTTCCCCAAAAGCTTTGCCCTGCAGCCAGGTATATATGGGCTCATTCACATGTTTCTTCAATATCCAGTCTAGGGGTGGTTTTGTTTTTGAGAACTTGGATAGGGATGGGGACTTAGGGTAATAGTCTAAAAATAGAAACTATGTACAGTTGAGGACTTTAGGTATTCTTTCAGATAAGCTATGACCAAGTCCGTGCTTGAAGCAAATAGTAAACTTCAGCTTTAAAGGCAGAAGTAGTAATAACTTGAGCAGAGTCCATTTTTTAGCATCAGAGGGGGTTATGTAGACACAATCTCTAAGATCCTTCAGGGGTGTTTGTACTCAGAAGGCCCAAGAGCAGCTGGATGCCTTCCTCTGTGATACCAGACTAGATCTTCAGTAGACGGCCCTTCAGTCAGCTTTAGTAGAAGCTCACCTGAGACTGCATAGCAGTAGTTGCCTGGGAGGGCAATGTGCCCTCTCCCAGGCTGGAACAATCTTGTACAGGAAAGATACAGAGCCCAGTGTGCTCACTCAATTTATACAGTTACCCAGCATGCCTTCCAGAGTCAGCCTCCCTGAGACAGGCTGGGGCTGTGTGGGACTCAAGCTGCCATCTGCATAGCTCCACACCTATTGTTCAGAAACTTCTTAAGCTTTCTGGATGCAGAAGGAGCAATCAGGCTGACAGACCTAGCTAGCAGAACACAGCAACATTGATTACAGTGTGCAAGTTATGCTTTTACCTAGTGTAATATGGGGTAGCTCTGGAATGACCACCAGCCAGTTTGGTGAAAGCAAAACAGTTCATTTATTTGGATCACGGATAAACAAAAAGACAGCTTACTTCAGCCAAAGTCTATAATCAGTCCAAAACCAGAAGCTAAACCACAAGCTCACCATTAATCTTCAGTCCCATGCA